>NC_057747.1:18300224-18336917 GCF_004010195.1 Chiloscyllium plagiosum | reverse complement strand
ACTGAGGGGGGGGGGGTGAGGTCTCTGATACAGGCAGTCACCATCACTGAGGGGGGGGGGTGAGGTCTCTGATACAGGCAGTCACCATTACTGCGACGACGACGACGAGGAGGAGGAGGAGTCGTCTCTGATACAGATAGTCACCATCACTGTGAGTAGGGGGTGAGGTGAGGTCTCTGATACAGGCAGTCACCATCACTGAGAGTAGGGGGTGAGGTGAGATCTCTGATACAGGTAGTCACCATCACTGTGAGTAGGGGGTGAGGTGAGGTCTCTGATACAGGTAGTCACCATCACTGAGAGTAGGGGGTGAGGTGAGGTCTCTGATACAGGTAGTAACCATCATTGAGAGGAGGAGGAGGGGGTGAGGTGAGGTCTCTGATACAGGCAGTCACCATCACTGAGAGGAGGAGGAGGGGGTGAGGTGAGGTCTCTTATACAGGCAGCCATGTGGTGGCACGGTGGCTCAGTGGTTAGCACTGCTGACCCAAATTCCCAGGTTCAAATCCAGCCTCGGGCGACTAACTGTGTGGAGTTTGCACGTTCTCCCCGTGTCTGTGTGGGTTTCCTCTGGGTGCTCTGGTTTCCTCCCACAGTGCAAAGATATGCAGGTCAGGTGAATTGGCCATATTAAATTCCCCACAGTGTTAGGTGCATTAGTCAGAGGGATGTGGGTCTGGGTGGGTTACTCTTCGGAGGGTCGGTGTGGACTTGTAGGGCCGAAGGGCCTGTTTCCACACTGTGTAGGGAATCTCATCTCATCTCAAAAAGACATGTAGAGGTGCCACACATTGGAATAAATACATTGGAGACAAAACCCTATTGGTTACAACAGACATTTTCCTTACAAATTCTTATCTGAGTCTTTTGTTCCTCAGCTCTGTTCTTTTCGTGTTCTTTACTTTTGTTTAACAGTGTCGAATGAGGGATTAATGTGGCCACAACATTAGTGCGTACTCTCCTGTAAGTGTCCCTTCACATCCACCTGTGCTGACAGCTGTGGCCTCAGTTTATCTCCTGGTGTGAAAGTCAGCACGTCTGGCAGTGCAGCTCTCACTCAGCGCTGCACTGGAATGTCAGCCTTGTGCTTTGGTTGATGTGTTTTAGCCCTGCAGTTGGACTTGAACCTGATCTGGCTGTAACTCGGGGGTGAGCGCATTCCAAATTGAACCAGGCCTCACTGTGTCTGAAGAAGTGCTCTCTAATGTTACCACTCTCTTTTTGTACTTGGTAATTTACTTGTGGGATGTGGGCATCGCTGGCTGGGCCAGCATTTATTGCCTGTCTCTATCTGCCCTCGAGAAGGTGACGGTGAGCTGCAGGATATGAGCTGTAGGTACCCTCCACAATGTCATTAGGGAGGGAGTTCCAGGATTTCCTAGACCAATGACAGGTGGCTCTGTTCAATGTCGTTTTTTTTTAGACTTCCTTCCAATATAATTTGGGTGGCACAGTGGCACAGTGGTTAACACTGTTGCCTCACAGCGCCAGAGACCTGGGTTCAATTCCCGCCTCAGGCGACTGACTGAGTGGAGTTTCTCCCTGTGTCTGCATGGGTTTCCTCCGGGTGCTCCGGTTTCCTCCCACAGTCCAAAAAAAAATGTGCAGGTTAGCTGAATTAGCCATGCTAAATTGCCCATAGTGTTAGGTGAAGGGGTGAAATGTAGGGGAATGGGTCTGGGTGGGTTGCGCTTCGGCGGGTCGGTGTGGACTTGTTGGGCTGAAGGGCCTGTTTCCACACTGTAAGTAATCTAATTACAACTCGGATGTTTCAGAGGAAAGTTAAGAGTCAATTACTTTGCTGTGTGTATGGAGTCATGTGTAGGCCAGAGTGGGTAAGGACAGCAGTTTCCTTCCCTCAAGAACATCACTTGGGTTTTTCCTGACAGCCGGCAGTGGTTTCATGATCAGCATTAGTTGATGAAAACCAAGTTTTAATTTAATTCTTTAATTTAAATTCTACCATCTGCCATGGTGGATTTGAACACAGGTCTCCAGAGCATGACCTGATACATAGAGCATAGCACATAGAAAAGTACAGCACAGATGTTGTGCCGAGATTTAATCCTACTGTAAAATACAGTAACTTAACCTACGCACCCCTCAACTCACTGCTATCCATGTGCATGTCCAGCAGTCGCTTAAATGTCCCCAATGACTCTACTAAGAAGCCTCCCCTTCCTTGATTCTTGACTTTAACTTTTCTCTCACTCCAGCTCTGTGAGTAACTATTCCCTATTGTGACCTCTGGGCCTCTGATTTCCAACCTGACTTTCTTCAGCTCCAGTTCCTTTCTCCCCTGAGCTGGCTTTATAACGTCGCTGCTCTCACTCCAACCGGGGCTGCATGATGGAAAGTCAGTCTGTTCTCATTTCTACTTCACTCCAGTTTGACCTGCAATATCACTTCTCTTGATCAGGGGCAATACTGTAGAAAAGCTGAGATGAATGTAGATTGTACCATGCTTCTACATTATCTTTAATGACATTCAAACCAGAACTCCATCAATAAACACATCGATTTGGACCCCATTTACTAACCTCTGAGATAAAGAACCAGAAATGATATCATCCAGCACAACAGACCAAGACACATGAACAGAAAGCAAGACAGAACAACAGCGCTTCACTGGAGGCTCACTGATGATGTTACCTAGCGTGGTGACGAAACGTCTGAAAACAAACCTTCCAGCACACTTACATCCTGAACCTCAAACTGAGCTACAAACCTTCTCAAAAATCGCAAATCATCTTTAATATCCCCTATCGTATTTATATGACAACAGTGGGTTGAATTGTCCCATTTATAATGCCATCATGATGGACATAACCTCGGGTCACTTAGTAAGCTTTAAGTACATTGTGTATATTTTAGGAACAGGTATACCATCAAAATGAGCGGTCATGCAAATTCAGTGGCTGTCTAGAGAGAGAGATATCCTGGGAAGTCAGACTGATAGGTGGCAAGGGGATGGAGTTGAACCTAGGAATATAGGAACTGGAGCGACCAGTTCGCCGATCGAGCCTGCTCCACCATTTAGTACAGTCATGAACACCATGACCTGTATGCCACTCATAATCAAAATCTATCTCTACCTTAAACATACTCAAAGACTGAGCTTCCATAGCCCTGTGTAATAGACAACGCCAAAGGTTCACAACCCTTTGAGTAAAATAAGTTTACCACATCTTTGGTTTAAGTGGCATGCCCTCTATTGTTAAAATGTGCCTCCTAGTTTTCCAGTTAGGGAAAATATCATGCCTGCACCTTACATGGCTATCCCTTTATATATTTGGTAGGTTTCAATGAGATCACCTCTGGTTCTTCAAACCTCTAAAGAACCCAGGCCTCATTTGACCAATCTCTCTTCAAAAGACAATCGCTCCCTATCATGTAGACTCAAGTTTAAAAATAATCATAGAGATGTACAGTATGGAAACAGACCCTTCGGTCCAACCCGTCCATGCCAACCAGATATCCCAACCCAATCTAGTCCCACCTGCCAGCACCCGGCCCATATCCCTCCAAACCCTTCCTATTCATATACCCATCCAGATGCCTTTTAAATGTTGCAATTGTACCAGCCTCCACCACTTCCTCTGGCAGCCCATTCCACACACACACACCATCCTCTGCGTGAAAATGTTGCCCCTTAGGTCTCTTTTATATCTTTCCCCTCTCACCCTAAACCTATGCCCTCTAGTTCTGGACTCCCCCACCCCAGGGAAAAGACCATGTCTATTTACCCTACCTATGCCCATCATGATTTTACAAACCTCTATGAGGTCATCCCTCAGCCTCCAACGCTCCAGGGAAAACAGTTCTAGCCTATTGGCCATGGTAAATTGCCCATAGTATTAGGTGAATTAGTCAGACGGAAATGGGTCTGGGTGGGTTACTCTTCGGAGGGTCGGTGTGGACTGGTTGGGCTGACACTGTAGGGAATCTAATCTAATCTAATCTAATCTATTCAGCCTCTCCCTATAGCTCAAATCCTCCAACACTGACAACATCTTTGTAAATCTGAAGTTTCACAACGTCCTTCCGATAGGAAGGAGACCAGAACTGCATGCAATATTTCAAAAGTGGTCTAACCAATGTCCTGTACAACCGCAATATGACCTCCCAAACTCCTGTGCTCAATACTCTGACCAATAAAGGAAAGCATACCAAAAGCTTTCTTCACCATCCTATTTACCTGTGACTGTTCTCTCAAGGAGCTATCACTTAAAAAAATACTTCTATCCCAATCAACCTCTATCATGAAGGAGAGATCAGCAATATTGTTGGAATACAATCGTTTCTAATTTAACACCATTTGTTGGGCATCTATCTTGCTTAACTCCAATTTTGAGGATAAATTGGATTCTTTTAATCTCAAGAAGCATTTGCTGTCGGTCAATTCTCCGCTCAGATTCTCAGTTTCTGCAGCCACAATAATAATCTGCGGATTTATAGGTTTCTTTTCTCCGAAGCTGCTGTTACTTTAAAACTTCAACCGAAGCGATTATTGGAGTGCACTTTGAGGTTCAGTGGTGCTGTCTGACACTCTGTCCCTCGGTGTGTTTCGATAAATGCGAGGTGTTAGCCCCGCGTCATCTTTAGAAACTGGTCCCCTCCAGTTTGATCGGACATTGCATTTTACACAGTGGCTCGGCTGGGTAACAATGACTGATTTGTAACTTAGTTTGAAAGAAAGATGTGGAGAAATGGAGAACACGGCAACCCAATGTGTGCTGAGAGTTAGATGGCAGCTTTGGGGATTATACATTTGTCTGTCTTTGGCATGTCCTCAGTATTAAGGATTTCCAGGTTGGACTGGGTTTCGATTTTTTACGTTCATTCATGGGATGATCGCATCGCTGATTAGGTCAGTATTTACCTCTCATCCTAGAGGGCAGTTAAGAGTCAACCACATTGTCACGAGTCTGGAGTCACATGTAGTCCACATCAATAAGGATGGTAGATTTCCTTCTCTAAAGAATATTAGTGAAGCAGATGGCTTTTCTCCCCAACAATTGACAATGGTTTCATGGTTATCATTTAACTCAATTACAGAATTTGATTGAATTCACATTCTACTACCTGCCATGGGTAGGATTTGAAACCAGGTATCCAGGAACATTACCTCGATCTATAGGGTCCAGCAATAGCTCCACTAGGCCATCGCTTCCCCTCAGATTGAAGTTTCTTGTGTTCTGAGAGTGTAGTGTCCTTTTAACAGCACCCACCATCACTCCTCCCAAACCCATTCTCAGCTTTTCTGTTCTCCAAAATACCACTTTTATAACATATCATTTCACTTTTTGAGTGTACTTTTATTCTGTTAATGGACAAGGGCGTCACCAGCTAGGGTCAGCATTTATTGCCCATCCTTAATCGCCCAGAGGACAGTTAAGAGTCAACCACATTGCTGTGGGTCTGGACTCACATGTAGGCCAGACCAGGTAAGGATAGTAGATTTCCTTCCCTAAAGGACTTGTGAACCATCTAGGTTTTTATGACAATTGACAATGGTTACATGTCGATTCTACACCACAGTGGGAATAGTTTGAAGATGTCGACTCATGCAGTGTAAGAACTGTATGAAAATATTCAACCTCCTTTCACCTTGAACCTTGACAGAGTAAAGAGAATTTCATCCATTCACTCTGAGAAGTGAACACCACTCAACCCTAATTAAAAATTCATTTTAAAAACTGATGGCAAATTATTAACAATCCTATCACTAATGTCAAATTGAAACGGTTTAGTGAACAGCTTTGACACCCTTCCATCTATATGAGAGGTTGGGCTTGTATTGCCCTTAATGATTCCTGATGAAGGGCTTATGCCCGAAACATCGACTCCCCTGCTCCTCGGATGCTGCCTGACTGGCTGTGCTTTTCCAGCAACACACTCTCGACTCTGATCTCCAGCATCTGCAGTCCTCACCTTCTCCAGGTTGGGCTTGTAGCCGAACTAAACATGTGAGATGTTTAATGTATATAAAATGGAGACTGAGCTTCATAATTTAACACAATGAGCGGAATCTTATGAGGAGCTGAGTGACGTGGGCTATCTGGGTACCTTGGTACTGGGAGCATCTTGCTGCATCATTTATGTAATTGTTGGACAGAATACTAAATTTCTCACTAAGCACTGGTGAGTTACCAATGAAGAGGGATTTATTAACATTGCAACTCTCTTCATTAATACTTAGCTTTCCATTTTACCAAACACACTGCATAAGCTGGGCATTGAGAATTTCAACACTTAACTCAGAGGGACTCCAACTTTCCTCTAACTGCGACCAACCTCCATGCTGGACACCAACCTCTCAGAGCACAATCCATGGGCACCAGTCAAACACACTCCACATTGGCATCTGAGATGTATCGGTGCCTAAAAACCCTCAAGACACATCTCCCATTCTCCCATTTCAATACTGCACCATTGACGCACTGCTCATGGTCAAGCTGCATTCAGGGTCACACACACATGGACCAGGCTGGATCTGCGAGCACTTCATTCACTGTTACAGCATCCCTGCTTTGCCTACTGCGCCTTCTCCACCTGAGTATCCCACCCAAGCCCCTCCCCACTAATCTTCATTTACCCCTGACTAATGCACCTAACCTACACATTCCTGAACACTATGGGCAATTTAGCATGGCCAAGTCACCGAACCTGCACATCTTTGGATTGTGGGAGGAAACCCACGCAGACACTGGGAGAATGTGCAAACTCCGCACAGTCACCCGAGGCTGGAATCGAACCCGGGTCCCTACCGCTGTGAGGCAGCACTGCTAACCACTGAGCTACTGTGCCACCATAAATTATAGAGAAGCACGTATTCTGAGAGATGGAAGTAGGTGGCCTGGTTGGTGAATTGTTCCAAGCGATTGAGTGGGCAGAGCAGAGGGCATTCAGGGTCGGTGGTTTTGGTGGCTGGGGTGGGTGACAGTGAGTGAGGGGCGGTTTTGCAGGTATAGTGAGCGTGTTCAAACCTGAGCCTTGGGTGGGAGTAGTTGAGATAGACTGAGTGTGAAGTATTGGAGAGAAGTTAGTGGAGGAGGGCATTCATCCAGATGGCTGAGACAGAATTAACAGCAATGTCGGTGCAGGCTGGTGTGGTCTGGCGTTGGAGCCTCTAATGCTGGTCCGCGGGGGAGATGATGTCCCACTCTGCATCACCCCATCAGCAAGACCTCCAGGATCCTGTCTGAGGAGTGTGCAGCCCAATCTCTCCCTGTCTGTCATATCCGGAACAAATGTCAGGAACTCTGCAGGACAGCTTTGGACAGCCTTTTAAAGATGCCACGGGTGCAAGGCGTGCTGGTCTTTTTGATGAATACCTGGTGAAAGGCCAGTTGTTCTGGGAACAGGTTATGGTAAGATGGGACCAGAATCAGAAGCCATAGGGGCAGGGCGGGTGGTTAATGAGGGGCATTTGGTAAGATGTAGCACAAAAACATGATAAGCTTCGCAGCAAGAATCCCAAACGCAATTTCAATTTAGCTAAAAAAAATTCAGATTAATATTCTTTCCTACCACTCCCTCCTCAAAATACAACCATAAGGAATCAAATTCAGAAGGACTGCCTCCCAAAACTACTTGCTAAAAGGACAAATGCAGCAGATACAGCTGTCTCCAAGTTCCCTTCCAAGCCACTCACCATCTTGTCTTGGAAATATATCCCCGTTCCTTCAGTGGTGTTGAGTCAAAATTGTGAGACCTCATCCCTAAAGGCATTGGTGATGTAATTTGATCACTGGGACTGCGGTGGAAAAAAAAAGTCACAGCATCACCTCCTTAAGGACACTTAGAAACGGATAAGAAATGCCAATCTTGCCATTCACTCCAGCAATAATAATTGAGCAAATAAATGAAAAGAAAAAAAATCACTTGGCGCATGTACGTTTCAAAGCCAAAACAAAACCTGAGCAAACATCACTTTCTAAATGCCACTGGTCGCTAACGGGCTTGTCTCCTTCCTCGGAAAGATGTTGTGAAACTTGAAAGGGTTCAGAAAAGATTTACAAGGATGTTGCCAGGGTTGGAGGGTTTGAGTTATAGGGAGAAGCTGAACAGGCTAGGGCTGTTTTCCCTGGAGCATCGGAGGCTGAGGGGTGACCTTATAGAGGTTTGTAAAATCATGATGGGCATGGATAGGATAACTAGACAAGGTCTTTTCCCTGGGTTGGTGGAGTCCAGAACTAGAGGGCATAGGTTTAGGGTGAGAGGGGAAAGATGTAAAAGAGACTTAAGAGACAACCTTTTTACACAGAGGGTGGTACGAAGTGGTGGAGGCTGGTACAATTGCAACATTTAAGAGGCATTTGGATGGGTATATGAATAGGAAGGGTTTGGAGGGATATGGGCCGGGTGCTGGCAGGTGGGACTAGATTGGGTTGGGATATCTGGTTGGCATGGACGGGTTGGACCGAAGGGTCTGTTTCCATACTGTACATCTCTATGATTATATGACTGACATTCACTGTATTTTCGAAGTGTGTGGTATAACCAGCAATGAGGCAGATTGAGCACCAGAAATTAACACAGAAGAATACATCAAGGGTTAATTACCATTTTCTGGAAACTTCTGCTTCCCACAACCCCATCCCCTCCCCCACCCTACCACCCACTTTCCCAAAGCCATAGATTCAGGAGAAAATAAAACACCCACTGGAAGAATTCTTTTCTCAGCTATGAAATCTTCAGTTTGTTTGATAAGCTTGCCATTTCTCTCTGACAGAGAGGTCGATTAAAGCACATTTATATTGTAAACGTATGCATTGCTTTTTACCCTCGACAGAGGATGAAGTGATACACAGGTCTCTGGGGAAATGCAGCCAGTCCAATTTCATATTATACATTTTCACCTTTCCAAAAAATGAATGGCCATACAGGGAGAGCCGAGGATTTACTCCAAGGTAGGCTTCGGCCTACAGTTTCCCTTTGAGAGGCCCCTAATGTATCTGCTGCAACTTTTAAGCCAATTTCCAGTGGAGGCAGGGGCAAAAAGAAACAAATATTTTGTCAAACGCTTTTCGCAAACAGCTTCCATGATGTCACTTACTAATCTGAGGGAAATAAAATAAACATCTCTGCACCCGTGAGCTGGAATAAAATCATAATTATTTTATGAATGATAATGACCAGTTTAACAGCACAGTTTCTGTGGATTGCATGGGGTCACTTAAACGGAAAAGAAACCCGACATTGTTTTGTGACACGTTATAGTTTGAAATAATTACAGGCAGCAAAACACAAACAAAATGACACGGGATTAATCTCGTTTGAACAGCGGTTTAAGAAATGGCTTCTTTATTGAATTAAACGTAGTGTGAAAGAGACAGCCTCGAAGGACATTGTTTCTGCTGCTGGCAAGCTGACTGGTGTGTTAGTCAAGATGGTAAAGCAGGCTGACTGAACAAAGGAATGTGGAGAATCTGCTGCGCTATTCAGATAACAGAGTGGAAGGAGGCGATGATCCCCCCCACCACCCCACGCCAAAGTGCAAAATCATTTTAAAATTCAAGTCATAATTGATGGCACTTTGTAAGGAAAGGGCTTTTGACAGCAAATCAGACCCACCTAAGAATTTCTCAGGAAAACATTTGCAGATAGCCACACTGTTTACAACACCTCAATCCTCCTTCAGCTGAATCAGGAGTCTGAGACACTGGAAATGACCTCTGGATTGCTGTCAGCCAACAGTAAAACCAACAACAGGCACCATTTGTATTAATGCTGGGCTATGATGAGTGTTAGCAAGAGCACATACATTGCAATAGAAAATAATTTCTATCCTTTGATACTACATTGTATTGGTTTTCTGACAACGCACAGATGTTCATGGTTTAACAGTTACCAATTCATCCATTTCTTGTGAAGGATACATGCATTTTTAAAGCTGATGCAATCCCTCCATGTTATGAATTCTATTAGACTGACAGTAGCAATGTTTGAAAAGTCATTTACATTACTGTGTTAACTTCAGTGGATTTATTCCAAAGCCCCAGCAGAACTGTTTAGCCCTCACATATTATCCATGGAGTGAAAATATTTCTAATTTACTTGGGATGTGCAGTGTTAAAGGGATTACAGGCATGAGCCATCATAGCATAAGGTTGGGGGAAAATAGAAATAAAATGAGTTTTGGAAGAAAAGCAGTACATCTATGGCTGGCTTTCAATCTCCACATGGTGAAATCATCTTTAAGTCATTGTAAGTTGCCAAGAAAAGAAAAACATCAAAAACAGAGGGAAATTAAAGTATGTTTTACCTTGTTTACTGGATGTCCTGAAGCAGTCTATTAACTAGTCAACTTTTGAGATATTGACAATTTGCATGCAGAAGGATCTTATAAACAATGATTTGGACACATTGAACCAATTTGTTTTTTTAAACAGTACTGATAAGAGAGGAATCTTGTCCAAAAGAAGAAAATGCCATCCCCACCCACAGTTCCATGGAATTGTCTCCATCCAGCAGATGGTGTATTGATTTAATACAGAATTCACAGCAGACTTGACAAGGTACATAGGAGGCAATTGCTTTTCCGGACTGAAGCAAGCAAAGCCAGGGCTCATTCTCTCAGGATGAGGGATGAACTATTTGAGGGTGAAATGAGGAAAACTCACTTCATGTATAGGGTCTTGAACCTTCCAAATTCTTTGTTAATAGAGCCAGCATTTAAGCTGATGGTTGGGGTGAATTGATGAATGAATTGACTGGGTAGATCTAAAGGGCGCCCATCTGGGACTGGGGTGGAGAAGGAGCGGTAAGACTGAGTAGTTAATAAACTCTCTCCACAAAGAAAAATGGTAGAATGGTTTTGTTGCCAAAGGGTTTGTCTTCAAGCTTCACCCGTCATGAAGGTGTGTTTAAATTGACACAATCCCACCTGATGGTAATACTGGACAAGTCAGATCTCAGAATGAAACCTGGCTTCATCGATCATAACTTTATTTTCTTTTGCAGTAGGCAAGCACAGTGATTAGTCACTGAACATGTACATGGGGGCTGCAATATTCTTTAACAAAGGAGAACAAGTTTATTATTAAAAGAAGAAATCAAACAAAACAAAACTATACATATAGTTTAGGAAGATCTTAACATAACCAGCAAATGGCCATTTCAATCCATTCCCCAGTAATATTCTTTACAGCTAACCAATTCCAGAGAATTAGCTGTCCTGCCTTAACTCTTTCATTTCTTTCTCAGCTGACTCTTTTACGCTTCTTCCCATGTCAGCTGGCATGAACCATTTGTAATCCTGACACATTGAAAACATATGCACAAGCTATCACAGCTTGGAGGCTTTACAAATGAATATCCTTTGCCTAAGGTGGAACTTGGATCTGAACTGAAAGCATGGCTTTTCTGAACTGGCATCAATAATAACCTAATGATCACAGGCTGGCTTTTCCCCCGTCCATTGTAAACTCAGCAGTACAAACATTCCATCCATTAACACCAACAGATGTCCTACCACACACCTGACTGGACCACATGTATATTTGCAAGTTGTGCCTTTCGTTCACCTTTCCAATTTTCGTTTTGGTCATTCATTCAAGGGATGTGGGCATTACTGACTGGACCAGCATTTATCGTCCATCCCTAACTGCTCCTGAGAAGGTGGTGGGGAGCTCCCTTTTTGAACCATTGCTGTCTATTTGCCACAGACACCACCACAATGCTGTTAGGGAGGGAGTTCCTGGATTGTGACATAGTGACACTGAAGGAACGGCAATATATTTCTCAATCAGGATTATGAGTGATTTTGAAGGTACTTGCAAATATTGGTGTTCCAATGTATCTTCTGCCCTTGTCCTTCTAGATGGTAGTGATAATAGGTCTGAAGGTGCTGTCTAAGGAGCCTTGGTGAATTTGTATAGTGCATCTTGTAAATGGTACACACTGCTGTGACTGAGCATCGGTGATGGAGGGAGTGAATGCTTGCGGATGGTGTGCCAATCAAGTGAGTTGCTGTGTCCTTGATGGTGTCAAGTTTCCTTTGTGTTGTGGGAGCTGTATTCATTCAGGTAAGTAGGCAGTTTTCCATCATAGTCCTGACTTGTGATTTATAGATGGTGGACAGTCACTGGGGAGTCAGGATGAGTTACATGCTGCAGGATTCTTAGCCTTTGAACTTCTGAACATTTTAAAAAATAAAATTACCTTCATGGAACTGAGACCACACGTTGCTTCCATTTTAAACTTGCAATTTCAGAATGATGATCATATATTATCCATCTTTTGTTGAAGAACAGATTGTTTAAAAGAGAAAGGTGTGCTGGTTTCTGTCTCCATGACTGGCTTGGATCCAAACTGACATTGGTAACTAAGTTGGTTAAATAATTGTGGAGAGTGGAAGCTGAGAGAGCTATTCAGACAGGAATTTGTAACTGGAGTTACCTTGGGGAAGTATCGCTGAAAGTGCAAAGTGTGGGGTCGACTTCAGCCTGACGTTTTGTGAAGTTGATCTTAACTGTCAGTGGAAAGGTGAAGTATACATCGGATTACATCTTTGCCAAAGCACAAAGCAAGGCACTTGGCACTGTTACTCTCTGCTAAAGGTAAAATCAAGTTGAAAACATTGTCAGAGCTGAAGGCTCAACCGTTGGACAATGAAAACATTTTTGGGATCTATGAAAATTTAAAGACAAAAGAAAGATCAATAAAATGCCTATGAGGCACGGTCAGACTTGAATGAATTTAGAAAGTAGGATGGATGGTCTATAGAAGAACATGTAACGGACATTAACAGACTATGTGCATGATTGCAAAAATTCTACTTGGAGATTCTGAGTTCAATGTTTCCCTTTAAATTGTTGAGTTAATATTAGGGTGTCAAATATGCACAGGCTTCTTGTGTTAACTGGAGTCAGAGCTTCGGAAGTATCCTTTTGGAACAGATATCCAAAGCCTGAAAACAATTCCTGGGAAAACATTCATTCCCAGTGGTCTTCCTGGCTGAAATCGGACATTCAGCTGTCACTCAAAGAAGGGAGGATTCGACGGAACTGGAAATGTGAGACGGCCCAGATACAGGTATAAAGTATCAACACCAAAACAGAATCATAGCTGAAAGGTGTGAGGGTAGAGATCCCTCTGGCAATTGTAGCAGACAACAACTACTGGGGAGGTTTTACACAAAAGCGAAGAATGCCCAGGGTATCGGTGTCTTCAATGCAACTTGAAATGCTATTATGGAATGAATTGTCCTAAATCGAATAAGAAGGTTTTCAAAATTACACATGACACAGAAGGCTAAAACAGTGAAAGCAATCAGGCAGAAGGAATTGTATCAGTTGCAACAAGCTTCTGCCTAGTGATTAATGTTTTAGTCACAAATGCATCAATTACTGTCTGTCCATAGTGTGTGCAGTGGATTGGTTAAATTGTTATGTAGATTTTTTAAATAAGTAAGAGCGAAGTAAGGTTAAGGAAATGGAGAGTTCTATCAGTTTCAGGAGATGAAAAGATGCTAAAATCACAAAGAAGTGTAGCATGGGTAAGCCCTCTTGTCAGCTCAGATATAGTGTCAAGTGAAATCCACTGACTGCTGAACAGGCCATCAATAAAAAAGGCTCAAATACAATTGGACATAGAACACAACAAGACAATTGGTTTTAGGATGTCAGTAGATTTCTAAATTACATATTCCAGATGTTATTGTATCTCCTTAACAAGACTTGATTTTTCTAATCACAATGTTAACCAAGTGTTATTGGCATCAGGAGGTTGGACCTTAAAGTTTATGGTTGTTAGGCTTTGTTTTCCCCTTCCTTAAATGGTGGCAGGAGGTGATGGCCTACTGGTACTGTTGCTAGACTGTTAACCCAAAAGACCTGAATAATGTTCTGAGGACTTGGTTCAAATCCCACCAGGGCAGATGGTGGAATTTGAATTCAATAAAATTCCTGAATCAAAAGTCATTGTTCATTCACTGTAAAAACCCATCTGGTTCACTGGTGTCCTTGAGGGAAGAAAAGCTGCCATCCATACCTGGTCTGCCCTAGAAGTGACTTGAAACTGGCAGCAATATGGTTGATGGGCAATAAACCCTGGCCCAACCAGCGATGCCCTACTCCTGTAAGTGACTTAAAAATAATCTTAGAGCTACTTTGCAGTTTGCTCACCCATTCTTTCACAGGCTAAAAATCTGACAAGAGGAGCTGGAAGTAAGGGATAATGTCTACACTAAATAGAAGCAGTCGGTGGAAACCATCACGTGGGTTTTGCATTAGCACAATAGAATCTTGACAGTGTGGAAACAGGCCATTTGACCAAAAAGTCCATGTTGACTCTCCAAAGAGCATCCCACACAGACTCACCTCTTTACATTCCCCATGGCCAATCCACCTAACATGCACATCTTTCAACTGTGGGAGAAAATCCACACAGACATGGGATGAATGTGCAAACTCCACACAGACAGTCGCTTGAGGCTGGAATCAAACCCGGGTCCTTAGCGCTGTGAGGCAGCGGTGCTAACCACTGAGCCACTGTGCCACCCAAAAAGGGGCAGAAAGGAAGACCACACATTGGCTGGGAATCAAACCCAGGCTTCCTGCATGGTGGGTGACAATTCTACCACTGAGCCCCCACTGAATACTTTAACAAAATTGTAGCAATGTAGAAAGCATAGGAGAAGAAAGAAATGCATTTTCATCTTGCCCATATGCCTTGGGACTGGGGTTTGCACATTCATTCTCACCGTGTCTGCATGGGCTTCCTCCAGGTATTCTGCTTTCCACCCACTGTCCAAAGATATGCAGGTTAGACTGGATTGGCCAGGCAAAATTGCCCCAGTCTGAGGATGCATAGGTTAGGTTGACTAACTGTGGGAAACACAGGATTACAGGGAGAGGGTAGGAATGGTGGGTTTGGATGGGTTGCTCTTTTGAAGGGTTGGTGTGGACTTGATGGGCCAAATGGCCTGTTTCCACAAAGTAGGGATTCCATGATTTAGTCAGTTTACAGAAATATATACTGAAGCAATGAGGTTGACAGTGAACAAGCTAATGGAGAAATAGATAAGGGTTGGGGACACAAATTGAGTTCCTCACTGACAAGAGGATGGAATTTACCAGTGATGAATTTAGGGATACATCTGAAATATTGGGGAAAATATCATGGCTGTGGTAATTCCCTTTTGTAATGGAGTGTCTGAACAAAATTAGGCAGACGTTGCCGTGATGCTTCATAAAATTCTAATGGACCAACCAAATTATAAATTAACATCTGCTCTGCTACGGTGGGCCATGTGGTTGGAGGTGTGGGGTGTGCCTTCAATACATTTCAGTTGTGTTTTGTAAAAAAAATATTAAATTCTTTCGTAATAAGTGATCATCTCCTGGCTTGGAAAGCACCTACGAGTTTTGAGGAGATTTGTAGCTCAGGTTGACGTTCTGGTTGTAGGTTTGCTGGCTGAGCTGGAAGGTTCATTTCCAGACATTTCATCACCTTACGTCATGAAATGTCTGGAAATGAACCTTCCAGCTCAGCCAGCATACACACATCCAAAGTACCTACGACTCGTTCCCCGTTTTCTGGGCACTTGAATGCTCTGCCTTTGTGAACGGTAGTCACAAAGGACAAGGCTTTAGAGAAATTTTGCTGAGCCTTAAAACACCACATAAGGCCACCAAAAATAAATTTAACCCAGCAAAGTAGTGAATAACGAAGGAGAACAGCTGAAAGAGTGGAAAGCTCTGGGAAAGGTCACAGATAATGATGGGGAAACAATCATTTTGCAGGAGGACAACCAAACTCTAAGAGTGTGTCCCTTGCAGTTAATTGCCATTAATTACACCCTTATCGAGTCCGAGTAAACCACAGAACATGATAAGATATCCTGCAAGAGGCAGCAGTGGTCGAGTGGTACTATTGCTGAGCTGTTAATCCAGAGAGCCAGGTAATGTTCTGGAGAACCAGGTTCGATGGGGAAATTTTAATTCAATTTTTGTTAAAGATCTGGATTTAAGAGTATAATGATGACCATGAATCCACTGCCAATTGTTGGAAAAACTGATGTGGTTCACGAATGTCCTTCAGGAAGGAAACTCCATCCTTACCTGGCCTGACCGACAGACTCACACAATGAATGGGCAGTAAAAGCTGGCCCAGCCAGTGACACCTCTGTCCTGTGACTGAATGTATCTGTGAGTGAATGCATCTGTGAGTGAATGCATCTGTGAGTGAATGCATCTGTGAGTGAATGCATCTGCGAGTGAATGCATCTGTGAGTGACTAGATCTGTGAGTGAATACATCTGTGACTGAATACATCTGTGACTGAATACATCTGTGACTGAATACATCTGTGAGTGAATGCATCTGTGACTGAATACATCTGTGACTGAATGGCATGCATATACCTTAGGAAAAAGTGAGGACTGCAGATGCTGGAGATGTCAGAGTCGAGAGTGTGGTGCTGGAAAAGCACAGCAGGTCAGGCAGCATCCGAGGGGTAGGAGATTCGACATTTCAGGCGTAAACCCTTCATTAAATGCATAGATTTGGAACAATTATGTGGACTGGATTATGGCAGATGAAGAGCTGACTGCTTCTGAACAAAGTGATATAGAGACATACGACTTTTTGTCCCCACAGGACAACAACGGATAGTTGCCACCAAGGAAACATCTATATCAGAAGGCCCAGTGAATGGAGGGATGCCACCATAACAGAGAGAAAAGCACTGGACAAGTTGTATGTGGTCCTGATCTCCTTATCCAAGGAAGGATGTTCTGGCTATGGAGAGAGAGCAATGAAAGCTTACCAGACTGACTCCAGAGATGGTGGGACTGACATGTGCAGAGAAATTGGCTTGGTTAGGACTACAGTCATCAAAGTTTAGAAGAATAGAAGGAGTATGGGAGTGGTGAATCTCATAGAAAGCTATAAAATTCTAACCGGATTAGACAGGGTAGGTGCAGAAAGGATATTTCCAATGGCCAGGGGAGTCCAGAACAAGGGGTCTCTTCAAATAGAGAATCAGAGAAACGCCTTCACCCAGAGAATGGCGAGCCTGTGGAATTCTCTGTCACAGGCGACTGTTGAGGCTGAAACATTGAAAATATTCAGGAAAGATGTGGGAATGTTCTTTGGACTAAAGGGATCAAAGGAAATAGGGGGAGCGTGGGAACAGGGTACAGAGTTAGATGATCAGCCACAATCATATTGAATGGCAGAGCGGGTTGAAGGGCTGAATGACCTAATCCTGCTCCTTTATTTTATGTTTCTAATATGCAAGTTGAGGGACAGGAGGTAAGATCCATGGATTGGCAAAATGGGATGGAGATGTGGAATATCAGAAAATGTTTCAAACTTAGACCTGGAAGTGAACTTCTGTGTCGCCATAGTCTTATCAGACCATAGGGCTACTCTCTTATTAAAGAGGGAAAAATGGATGTGATTCATCCTGAAGGGCACCACACCTCCTCATGTGAGGGGAGAGGCTGAGAAGGAGAGTCCTTCACGGTAACCTCAGCTGGTGGTACGAATTGAACCTGCACTGTTAGTATCATGCTGCTTTACCAATTAACCATCCGGCCAACTGAGCTAAACTGATCTCCAGAAGTGAATGTGACCCTTGGAAACTTACAAAATAATTCTGATCATAGGCGTAGTCGAGAGGGTGAGGAGAGGTCATAGTTTGATAAGAACAAAGTTTGTGGAACAGACTGGGAATACCCCAAGAATTAGACACCCTTATAATGGAGAGGTTTTTGAGACCATAAGCAAACACAAAAATAAGTTAGAGCCATAGAGATGTACAGCATGGAAACAGACCCTTCGGTCAACTCATCCATGCCGACCAGATATCCCAACCCAATCTAGTCCCACCTACCAGCACCTGGCCCATATCCCTCCAAATCCTTCCTCTTCATACACCCATCCAAATGACTCTTAAATGTTGAAATTGTACCAGCCTCCACCACTTCCTCTGGCAGCTCATTCCATACACGTACCACCCTCTGTGTGAAAAAGTTTCCCCATAGGTCTCTTTTATATCTTTCTCCTCTCACCCTAACCCTATGCCCTCTAGTTCTGGACTCCCCAATGCCAGGGAAAAGACTTTGCCTATTTACCCTATCCGTGCCCCTCATAATTTTGTAAACCTCTATAACGTGACCCCTCAGCCTCCGACGCTCCAGGGAAAACAGCCCCAGCCTGTTCAGCTTCTCCCTGTAGCTCAGATCCTCCAACCCTGGCAACATCCTTGTAAATCTTTTCTGAACCCTTTCAAGTTTCACAACATCTTTTGATAAAGGATGCCAAACAAAAGCTCTTGGAGAGTTGGAAAGAATTTGATGTATACACTCAGTTCCAGATAGAGCCTAGTGATCCTTATTGTAGAGGTAGGAGTGCAAATAGAAAGAAATGATACTCCCTGATGGGACATATAAAGCTAAATTTGGAGAAGTGTCTCAGGGTTATGAAAATAAACTTGATAATTAAGACTTTATTGTGGATTCCCCTACCGCAGAGAAAAAAATAAAAGCTTTTAAGAACATAATAGAAGAACTAGGAACAAACATGAGACAGTGTTCCTAGCACCTGCTCTCTTGTTCAATATACTGATGAGTGATCCTCTACCTCATTTTGCTTGACATTTTCCCATGCTCTTTCTACCCGTTAGGGCCCAATATTGAACGCGTTTCTTATCTTGAAGATCTCCTTAGGTCTTTTAACAATGTATTCCAGGGAAACTAAGTCCACCGTTTGGCAAAAATATATCCACCTCAGAAGTTGACACGGAACGGAAGCTATGAAAATTGAACAGAGGGTCTATAGATTGAATGATGTAACAGGAATATGATATTTATCTGTCTGATCCATTGCACTAAATGTAGGTAGCTTTCAGCTGAAAGCAGGCCCAGCTATCTTCTTCAGTATCACAGGGAAACTGGCTGGCACCTTTATGATGCATTTGGATGATTTTCTGTGGAGATTCTACAGAATTTGGCAATGTGTGATAAGTAAAATATAAAGGGAATTTAAGACTGGAAGTCAGGTTTAGAAGCCTTTAAATGCAATACAGCTAGATATTAATCAGAATAAGTCAGGAGGGTTAATGAATCAGTAGTCTTACTCGGAAAGTATTAATTGCATTTGATAAATTGGACCAGACCCTCATTGAAAGATGGTTTTTGTGTGCAGAGAAGAGACAGACCTGTTAGGAAGTTTTACTTAACAATTTGTTAAGTTGGGGTGGTACAGTAGCACAGTGGTTAGCACTGCTGCCTCACAACGCCAGGGACGTGGGTTCAATTCCCACCTTGGGCAACGGTCTGTGTGGAGTTTGCACATTCTCCCCGCATTTGCGTGGGTTTCCTCAGGGTGCTTCCTCCCATAGTCCAAAGATGTACAGGTTAGGTGAATTGGCCATGATAAATTACCCTTATTAGGTGTAGGTGGGTGGGTTGTTCTTCAGAGGGTCGGTGTGGACTTGTTGGGTCGAAGAGCCTGTTTCCACACTAAGTAATCAAATCTAATTTAACTGCTCGCGGACATTGATTAGATTTGACACCAGTTGTGGTCTATTAAAATAGAACATAGAACATAGAAAAATACAGCGCAGTACAGGCCCTTTGGCCCTCGATGTTGCGCCGATCCAAGCCCACCTAACCTACACTAGCCCACTATCCTCCATATGCCTATCCAATGCCCATTAAGACTCAGTACTTTAATGAAACTTGATACCATTGAGAAATTCTTGTAAACAGACAGGACATTAAAGAAATTGAATTTTAAGTTTGGAAGAAATGCCCATTTCAGGTCACCAGACCCAAAATGTCAACTCTGATTTCCTTTCGCAGATGCTGCCAGACCTGCCGAGCTTTTCCAGCAATGCCTGCTTTCGTTTCTGAATTACAGCATCTGCAGCTCTTTTGGTTTTTACTTAGCTTTCTAGCCTTAGGTGACCCAGAAGATATTAATTTAATCCTTTTAAGCAATGTTTCACATATTAATCTTCCAGATAGTTGTTTGTGTATCGGAGGGTCTGTCATGTTCTTGATCAGAGAAAAAAATGAATCCCATTGACTTGGGATACCAAGAAGGTAGAAGAGTATTTAAAAATATATTAACTGGTGAAACACTGGGGCTAGTAGACGCTATAAATACAAGGACGCATTTGTCCAATATTCTAAAGGAAATCCTATACAACTATACTGAGAAAGGTCCACTCATGGCATATTGTGTGGTTAACTATCCTTTTTGGTACATGTAAGTTCAACATAGGGTGTCACTGAAAAAAGATTGAGGATTATTCTTGTTAGAATAAAGGAAAAGTTAGAAGGAAAAGAGATTTACAAAATTACATGGGTTGGTGCGAATAACCAGTTGCCATATTATTTCACAAAAAGAGATGCTTACTCCAATAAATTCCAGAGGGGATGAGACAGTATAAGAACATTGTTAAAAAATCAATTTCTGTTTGGATTAGTTTGTGATTAAATATATTTGTTGTTTCAAGAAATAAAGGGGAATATGGAAGGTTGATTGTATAATATTGAATATTAAGAAAGAACATCTTTTTACTGTTCAGTTGCATTATAAGGTAAGTTATAAAATACTTTAAAACATTGTTGAATTTTATTAGTTTTGTTCAAAGATTGCTTTCAAAAGTTTTAGTTAAAGAGAAAGGGGAGTCTGTTAGTATGGTAAGTAGTTAAGCAGGTGATTGGGGTTAATAGATTAATAAACAGACTGGGATTAATTGGTACTAGTGAGTGGAAGGAACTTTAAGCCTGAGTAGTTCATAAACTTTACTCAAAAAGAAGGGTGTTTGGTTTCTCTCTCACCAACTGGCCTGGATCTGATTGGTTACTCTATACCCTAAACTCTGTTTTTTAATTCCATTCACTGGATAAGACCAGTGATTGTCCATCCCTAATTGCCCAGAGGGCAATTAAGAGGCAACCACATTGCTGTGACTCTGGAGTCACATATAGACCAGACCAGGTCAGTTTCTTTTCCTAAAGGATATTAATGAACCAGGTGGGTTTGTCCAACAATGGATTCGTGGTCACCTTTAGAGTCTTAATTCGAGACTTTTTTAAAATTCAAATTCTGCTGTGACAGGATTCAAATTTGGGTCTGCAGAACATTATCTGGGTCTCTGGATAAACCTAATGAAGAGCTTATGCATGAAACATCGATTCTCCTGCTCCTCGGATGCTGCCTTGACTTGCTGTGCTTTTCCTGCACCCCCCTTTTCGACTTTGATTCTCCAGTGTCTGCAGTGCTCCAATAAACCATCGCCTCCCAGTTTTTTGGATCTATTCAAGACAGCGACTGATTCAATATTGAGTACCAACTAGCTGCAGAACCAAGAACTTTCAAATAACTGCTCAACTGTCAAAGTCTCCAATGTAACAGCTGCAATGCTTCAGAATCAATTTAGTTCCAGATGATTCAAATATTCCTTTTCAACTTTTACCTTTTGGACTTACCTCTCATTTCTAATCTGTGTGAATGCATGTCATGTTTAATTATCTTTCTCCCATGTTAGTAGCTAATATATTCACTCTCTCTTAAACTGAATACAGCATGGCTAAATTGACTCCTTCAACCGAGGGACCAGCTGTACCAGTAGCATAACCATACCTGCCTTGTGGAGAAAATATTTGTTTCTCTCCATGGTCTCTATTCATGCTGGACACTGTGCACAGCCCAGACCATCACAGAAGCCAACCTCCCATCCATGGATTTCATCTACACTTCTTGTGCTGAAGAAAGGTTACCAACATCATCAAAGACCCCTCCCACCCCAGGTAATGCTCTCTTCCAACCCCTTCCATCAGGCAGAAGATACAGAAGCTTGAACACATACTCCAATAGGTCCAAGAACAGCTTCTTCCTTGCTATCATTAGACTGTTGAATGGATCTCTCTAACTGCAAACAACATTGACTTTGCTAAGGTTGATCTTGCTTTGTGCTCTTCCTGTGCAGCTGTAACCTTGCATATCTTATTCTGTCTCAGCACCTTATCATCTGTATGTCCCTGTTTGCTGCGTTCTGGCTGTACTGCTCGCAAAACAAAACTTTTCACTGCACTCAGGTACACGTGACTACAATAAATCAAATCAAATCAACACTGAGTATGTTGACAATGTCATGTATTTAGAGTTCTCTTCCCAATTCTCATGCATATTTCCAGAACAAAGTCAATACGTAAAATGTATTTTCCTTATATTTTCAGAGTTTAGACTCCAATTTACTTACTCTCCTCAAATGCAAGAATGAGCATGTATTGCTAAACAAACAAGCAATTAATCTCCTTTGGAAGCTCTTTAGTTTTTGTTACTCTTCCAATATGATAAATCAATTGTACACAATGTTCAAACTAAACATAATGACCCATTTAGAGAACATCCCCTCCAATACCTCCACTTCATAACCTCTTGCTCTAACCCTTCCCCCTACAAACAAATCATTATTGTTTGTGATGGTCTAACAAATAAATTAAAGCAATGTGCAGTCAGTCTTTTGGCACCAAGATGCATTTGCAGTCAGGATTAAATTGGACTGCTTGCTACACCAGGGCACAATTTCCATTTTCCACACCAGTTAGTTTATGGCCTCTGACTATGCCTTGCCAATTATTTCTGAATTATGGTCACTTGCACTGTGGTCTCAAGCCCACTGGGAAATGGATTACAGGTGTCCAAAAATGTCCCTCAATTGGAATTTGTCAGAGTTGTTAGGAAGAAGGAAGGGGAGGCATCCTTCACCTCATCAATCAAGGGATGTGTTGAACAATAAAGCATGATATAAGAAAGATAGTATTTTCAGTTACACTGACAGCCCCATCCAATCATTTTCAATGCTTTATTTCTTATAAATATTATATTCTTGTCATATTTTTGTTCTGTAATTACTAAATAGTCAAAAAAAACTGTTTGCCTTTAATCATCTAAACTAAGGCAATTAACATTATTGATGTATCGTGAAAAGTTCCGCAAATAATTTATTAAATTTTATTAAACATGACGAACATGGATCAGTTTTGTTTATTTTGCGCCCCCCTTCCAATTTTCTTCACTTACATTGACATGCAGTGCCAGAAATCATGTACCAGTGTAGACAGCAACACATTCATATAGGACATCAGAATCTAACCTTGATGCCCTGATGGCAGAATTGACCACAACATCCTAGCTGAGACCCAAAGAATGTTTCAAACACATATATTATACTTTTTCTCTTTAATGATTCTATTTATAAAAGCAAGGGTCTTAATACCCTTTTGCCATGTAACATTATGAAATGTTGGAATCGAAATTATTTTACCTGGATCAGATATGTTTATCAATTATATTTCAATAATCCTCATCATATTGTCCTGTTATGAATCTATCCTTTAAAGGATCTGTAACTCAGTACGTATCAGCTAAATGTGTGTAACTATACTCATGGCTTTGGTCTGTCATCCTGCAATACAAGCCAATGCATTACATTTGTTAATAACAATATTGCTGCTCAATTTAAAGAGCAAGGATATTTAGTTAACTGCATGCAAATGAATTCTCAGTGATTTACACTTTCATCTCTAATCTCTTAGTTGACTAATAGCAATGTTAGTGCTGAAATGTTAAACCCCAGTTGGTTTCACTGAATTGACAGATTTTTTTATTTGAATATGTGGGAAGCGAGTGGGGCCTGAGTAAATGTTTCCTTTTAAACAAATGTTCCAGTGTCTACTTAGCATCTACTAAGTGGCACAAACTGTATTGACAAGTATTGAGGTCCAAAGATTGCCTTGGCAGCTCAGAGACTGCCATCTGGTATCTGGGATTGCCAAAGACCAAAGGCACCGTGGTACGTTAGAAACTGTATTGACACTCCAAGGGCAATTTTTCATGGGAACAGATTGCAATTGAATTCATTTTAATATAAACGTGGACATCTGTCTCTGACCAATGAGCCTCCCGTGTAACCCAAGGGAGTAATCTTTTTTTCTCTCTTCTATGAAAAGTTAATCAGTTAACTCTATTATGCCTCTCGATAGAGCCCTTTGTTTTAAACAAGTTATCTCCCTTCTGGGTTGATTAGAAATCCTTGTGATTTTGAACCGATTTGATTATAACTGAAGCTCAGCAGAAGTTGTAAAGCTAATTATAAGACATCAATGGCTTTATTCATTGTAGATATTTCCAAATTAGATTGTATACTAACTGTTTGAAATATGAAGCTCTTAGCTCACAAACATCCTCTTTGACTAGCAGTGCAGGGTACAGCTGTTTTAACTAGTTATCTTTAAGGGTTTAGCATAAGATGGTGTTCACATCAGCAAGAGGTCCCTGATCAGCTATGCAGTAAATGCATTGTCTGATATGGTACAGATCCTCAGGGGTCAGATAGACGTCAGATCACTCCATGTTCAGCTTACTCACCTCCTGCCAGCATTGCAACCAACCTCATGATTCCTAGACACAAGAGAGACAAAACTGTCCATGGATTCTGATCCTCTTCATTACTGCTATTTGAAGTACTGTATATACTCGAGTAAAAGTCGATTTCATGTGAACATCAACCCCCTATTTTTGACCAAAGCATCTGGAATTTTCCATGTATCTTGTGTAAAAGTTGACCCTAGTTCTCCACAGATAACAGATTAACATTTGTGAGTCAAGGTATTATTCTGTACATAAACGTGACAATGAGGAAATTAAACTTTTCTCGTGCTTTTATGTGTTTTGATGTACAATTCGCCATCAATTTGGCACGAAAGTTTAAGATGCATCAGGTCAGAGTCAGGTAACCATTCTCCCTTTGTGTGCAGCTCAGCTGAGCTCAGTTTCCCTTTAGCACTCATGGAATACAGAGATAAGGATGGAATTTCGTATTTTAAGGCAAGTGTGGGATGGTGCACTATCAAGTTACCGTAATTTGTTGTGTTTTATTTATTTGTTAAGAGATTAATTGTACTTCTGCTGATGATACCATATTTTGTACTGTAGCATGAATTTCAGCCCCTCAAAAGTAATATCCATGTAATAATCTACCCCATGCACTTAACCTTAAGAAACAGTCTAATTATTTGAGTTTTACAAGAGTATATATGTTGTGTATTTTAACAGTCTTTGATCCAGAGGCAGTGCAGGGGTGAAATTAGTTTAGATTACTTAGATTACTTACAGTGTGGAAACAGGCCCTTCGGCCCAACAAGTCCACACCGACCCACTGAAGCTCAACCCACCCATACCCCTACATTTACCCCTTCACCTAACACTACAGGCAATTTAGCATGGCCAATTCACCTGACCTGCACATCTTTGGACTGTGGGAGGAAACCGGAGCACCCGGAGAAAACCGACACAGATACGGGGAGAACGTGCAAACTCCACACAGACAGTCGCCTGAGGTGGGAACTGAACCAGGGTCTCTGGCGCTGTGATTTATTTAGGATGTCAAGAGATGTTGCAATTGCTTTGGAGAATATTTGAAAAGGAATTTAAGAGTTTATATATCAATGGCAAAGAAATCAGTTGTAATGTTCTGAATAACGAGAAATATACTGTCTGCATGACCAGGCATCCCTTCACCCCTGGAAGCAGCAGCACCAACAGGAAAGACGTTAAGGCAGAAGATATGTAGCCAAACACAAAGAAGGGTTACAGTCACATTGGAGGATAGAAGAGATCAACACATGTCGAGAAAGAAAGAAAGAAAGAAAAACATAAATTTCATATGCAGAAAAACCGGCAAAGCTGTACAAAATGATCATTTCCTGTCTGATAGTAACAAAAAAACAGAACCCCAGACACTTTTGGGGAAGCAGTGTCCAAGTGGGGTAAAATGGACTGAGTCCTCAGAAGTGCTGCAGGTAGATTATAGAATAGAATCCCTGCAGTGTGGAAACAAGCCTTTTGACCCAGCAAGTCCACACCAACCCTCCGAAGAGTAACCCACCCAGACCCATTCCCTTACTCTATATTTGCCCCTGACTAATGCACCTAACCTACACATCCCTGAACACTATGGGCAATTTAGCACAGTCAATTCACCTAACCTGCACATCTTTGGACATCATAGGTGATTTACTTTGAAAGAAGTAACAAGACAAGGGAGTACTCAATGAATACCAGGACACGGGGAATTTCAGAGGAACAATGGGATCTTCAGTGCGAGTCTACAGATCCCTGAAGGACAGGTTAACAGGATAGTAAGAAAGCATAAAGGACACTTGTCTTTATCAGTCATGGTACAGATCTAAGAGCAGGGAGGTTATGTCGAAACTGCACTGAACTTTAGTAAAGCCATGGCTGGAGTAGTTTGTGCAGTTCTGGTCATTGCAGTATTGGAAGGATGTGATTACATTGGAGGGGACACAAAGGACGTTGCCTGGGTTGGAGAATTTTAGCGATGAAGAGATGAAGAGAGGCTGGATAAACTTGGGTTGTTTTCTTCAGAGCAAAGATGACTGAAGGGCAATCTGATAGAGGTGGATAAGATAATGAGGGTATGAACCCAGTGGGTAGGAAACAGCCATTCCTCTTATTTGAAATGTTAATATCAAGAGGACGTCAATTGAAATGAAGGTTTAGAGTGGCCTTGCAGAAGAATGGTTCCACCTAAATGGTGCTGAGACTCTGGAATGCACTGCCTGGGAGGGTAGTAAACAATGTCACAACTTATAAAAAGCTCTTGAATGAGCGCTTGAAATGTCATGACATTCAATGATATAGACACAGTGTGGAAAGTGGGATTAGTGTAGACAGGTTGGCACAGATATGATGGGCCAAAAGGCCTCTTCTATGCTGCATGACTCTCTGCACTAGCTCATGTATGTGACAGAGCTGAGAGTTTGTGTCAGAAGACAAGGATGTGAACCGGGTATTGTTTGAGGTTTTTAATTAAATCACACACAGCATGTGGAAATTGCTGGCTAGGCCAGTATTTAAAGCCTATTCCTAAATGCCCAAAGGTCCACTAAGAGTCAACCACATTGCTGCAGGTCTAGAGTCATGTAGAGGCCGGACCAGGTGAGAGACAGCAGTTTCCTCCCTAAAGGGGCATTAGTGAGCTAAACGGGGTTTTCTGACCAAGCAGTAAAGTTTCATCAAATTTCATCATCCGCCACAGCAGAATTTGAACCTGTGACCCCAGACCATTGCCTGGGTCTCTGCATTAACCGTCTAGTGATAACACCATGATGTCTAGTTGGCTGCAAATAAATTCCTCAGTGTGAGATAGTCTGAGTGGTGCACAAAGGGCCACGTTGGTGTTAGTCATGTCTCAGGTACAAGGAAGAAAGACTCCTGGCAGTGTATGAGATGAATGCAGTTGAAAAGACTGTGAGATTGCAATTTGTGCCATATTTGTGCTTGTGGTTATGCAGATCATATCTTTGTTGAACTGAATATTTGAAGTGAAATTCATCTTTTTATTTGTATTATTACTTACATGTTAACCTGTGCATACTATGCATTGGTTCTGATTTTGCCAAGGTCATAAGAAGTGAAATCTTGTTGGTAAATTCTTCATTCGGGAATCATTTCATCAATGTGATTATTTTGTTTGATAGCTCTCTCCTGAGATGTACTAACGCACGTATACATCAACATAGGAATTAGGAGCAAGGGTAGGCCATTCGGTCCTTCAAGCCTGCTTCACCATTCGATATGATCATGGTTGATCTATTGTTATCTCCGCTCCTATTCCTGCCTGCTCCACGCACACCCACAGTTCCCAGGCAGTCACATAGACACATCAAGGAAGTATATGAACAAGATTCTGTGTTCAGTTAATGCGATTCCTGTGGGAATGCGGAGCATGAGGAAAATACCAATTTGGAAATAAATTCAATAATCCCTTTGGGCTTTGAAAGTTTGCAAATTCCAATTGTAAGAAAGTCTCCATTTCTATTACTTGTAATATTAGATGGTTTTCATTTGTAAGTCAGCTTGGGATTTGCTTTAATAGTTACAGAAGAGGTTATTAACTATTGGGATCACTGCCCACACTTTTCAATGAAGTTCTGCTCAGAAGAATAATTGGATTAAAAAAAAGGTTTCTCACCCTTGTCAGTTGCTCTTATTAAGGCAATTTTGCTGTGTAATTTTTACCAATGTCTGCTTTTTTTTTCCCATTAACCTTGCCTGAAAAGCAGCCGTTGCAGATATAATAGACCCAGAAAGGTTAACTACAGAATGAGGCTATTTAGCTCATCGCATCTCTGCTGCTTTTTTTTTGACAAGAGAATGAAGTTAATTTTGGACCAGCTTCACCTGAAAAATTCTACAGTGGACACTGGTGACAAGTCTGATTTGATTTGTTATTGTCACATGTATCTAGGTGTCTTCTGCATGCAGTATTTACATATCATACCAGACCAAGTGCAGAAGGCTAAGAGAACAGAGCGAGCAATACAATGTCTCGGCTGTGGCGAAGATGCACAAACAGCGAGATCAACATTAAATTTAAAATTTGAGCGGTCCACTCAAAAGTCAAATAACAGTGGGGAAAAAGCTGTTCTTGAATCTGTTTGTCCATGTGTTTAAGCTTTTGTTTCTTCTGCCCTACGGAAGAGGTTGGAAGAGATTACAATCAGGGTGAGAGGGGTCTTTGATGATATTGGCTGTCTTTCCGAGGCAGTGGGAAGTTAGATGGAGTCAATTTAAAATTTGAGCGGTCCACTCATAAGTCAAATAACAGTGGGGAAAAAGCTGTTCTTGAATCTGTTTGTCCATGTGTTTAAGCTTTTGTATCTTCTGCCCTACGGAAGAGGTTGGAAGAGATTACAATCAGGGTGAGAGGGGTCTTTGATGATATTGGCTGTCTTTCCGAGGCAGTGGGAAGTTAGATGGAGTCAATGGATGAAAAGTTAGCTTATGTGATGGACTGGGCTGTGTTCATAACTCACCAAAGATCCTTAGACAGCACCTTCCAACCCCACGAACCCTTCCATTTAGAAGGACATGGACAGCTGTTACTTGGGAACACCATCGCCTGCAAGTTCCCCTCCAAAGCCACTCGCTATCCTGACTTGGAAATATATTGCCGTTCCTTCACTGTTGTTGGGTCAAAGTCCTGGAATTCCCTCCCTACCAGCATTGTGGGTCAACCCACAGCAAGTGTATTGCAGCGATTCAAGAAGTCAGCTCACCACCACCTTCTCAAGGGCAAATAGGGATGGGCTATCAATGCTGGCCAGCCAGCAACACCCAAGTCCCATAAATGAACTTTAAAAATCTCACTGTATGTTCCTAGGCAGATCAGTTACTATACCAAGCCGTGATGCATCCAGATAGAATGCTTTCTGTGGGGCAACTATAAAAATTGGTAAGAGTTCTTACAACATGCCAAATTTCCTTAGTCTCCTGAGGAAGTGGAGGCATAGTTGTGCTTTCTTGACCATCGCGTCGATGTGGGTGGACCAGGACAGACTGCTGATGATCATCACTCTCAGGACACTCTCTACTGTCTCTACCTCAGCTCCACCTTGCTTCCTGAAGTAAGTGCCTTACTCTCCACCAGTTCACAACTATCAGAATAAATAG
Organism: Chiloscyllium plagiosum; assembly: GCF_004010195.1. NCBI lineage: Eukaryota > Metazoa > Chordata > Chondrichthyes > Orectolobiformes > Hemiscylliidae > Chiloscyllium > Chiloscyllium plagiosum. The sequence goes on along the minus strand of NC_057747.1, from coordinate 18,307,407 downwards.
TTGGTGCTATTGTTTCCACAGCTCATCCTTAGGTCAACAACTCTTGTGTGTTTTTACAATACGGTGACATGGCACCCACACACCGAGCTCTCTTCACCCCAACTAGTGTGGTGAGGCAGAAGAGTGCAGCTGAATTTCAGCGGGTTGTAAAGAGGGAGAAATCAAATTAGCATCGCTCCCATAGTCCGACTGCAATTGAACACTGATAACGAAACCCAACCCAGCTGCGTGTAAGCTCTTATAGAAAAAAGCGAATCAGAGCCAAGACATGCACATTTGTTTCTAAAACACCAATGATCTGATTTCCAAATGATGTTTCAGTTTGTTGTAGGGTAGGGTAGGGGGGTTGGTTAGCTCAATGCACTAGCTGACTCATTTGCAATGCAGAGAGACACCAACAGTATAAGCTCAATCCTGCTGAGGTTACCATGAAGAACTCTCCCCTGGCCTGAAGTGTGGTGACTCTCAGGCTAAACCACTACCATCACCAGCAATTCTCTCTCTGTCTCTCTTTCTCTCTCTCTGAGAGAACAGCCTTATGATCTGATGGGACTATGGCACCTTTACCAATATTGTAAAGTCCCAATTTGAAAGGAAGTTGAACTTGATCAGTTAACAGTGGGCAGGAGAAGACACAGAATGAAGAATAGGAGGCATTTAAGAAGGGAAAGAATTTAAGACAAAGACAAACAATCAAGGGGAAAAACTGCTAGGAAATTAATGGGACTACAGGTTCACTGCACCTGACTGCCTGCATCTTAGGGTCTTAAAAAAGGTGGATGCATTGTCAGAGAGTCACACAGCATGGAAACGTACCTACAGTCCTACTGGTCCACTCCGACCATGTTCCCGAACTAAACCAGCCCCACCTGCCTGGCCAATATCCCTCCAAACCCTTCCTATTCATACATTTATCCAAATGTCTTTTGAATGTTGTAACTGTACCTGCATCCAACACTTTCACTGGCAGTTCATTCCTCACACGAACAACTCTTTGTGGAAGAAAGTTACCCCCATGTCCTTTTTAAATCTTTCTCCTCTCATCTTAAAAAAATATGCCCCTAGTTTTGAACATCCCCACCACATGGGAAAGACCCTTGTCACTCGCCTTGTCTATGCCCCTCATTATTTTATGAACCTCATTAAGGTCACCCTCAACCTCCAAAGCTCCAGTGAGAAATGTCCTAGCTTATCCAACCTCTCCTTATAAATCAAACCTTCCATTCCTGGCAACATCTTGATAAAACTTCGGAACCCTCTCCAATTAAATAATATCCTTCCTATGACAGGGTGACCAGAATTGCACACACTGTTCCAGAAGAGGCCTCACCAATGTCTTGTACAACTTCAACATGACATCCAACTCCAATACTCAAAGTTCTGAGCAATGAAGGCAAGTGTTCTAAGTGCCTTCTTAGCCATTCTATCTACCTATGATACAAATTTCAAAGAACTGTATAACTCAACCCGTAGGCCTCTCTGTTCTACAACACTACCCAGAGCCTTGCCCTTAATTATATAAGATAAAAAAAAACTTCAGATGCTGCAGAAGGGTTACACCCGAAACAGTGACTTCTCTACCTCCTGATGCTGCCTGGCTTGCTGTGTTCCCCCAGCCTCCTGCCTGTCCCTCCTGACGCTGCCTGCCTTGCTGTGTTCTTCCAGTCTCCTGCTGGTCTACCATTAATTGTATAAGTCCTGTCCTTGTTTGTACATCACATTTCTTCAAATTAAACACCATCTGCCACTCCTCAGCCCATTGACCCATTTGATCAAGATCTCTTTGTAATCTTAGATAACCTTCTTCACTGTCCACTATAATCAGCAGACTTGGTGTCACCTGCAAACTTACTAACCATGCCTTGTATATTCCCATCCAAATCATTTATTTAAATGACAAACAAAAGTGGTTGTAAATTTCTTGGGATTCAGGAAAGATCCGAGCACTTTAGAAAGCTGCAAACAGATCTACAATTGAATGATGGAGAGAGACAGAAGATTATAGACCAGTTAGATAAAGATCTGTCATTGTGAAAATGCTAGCAAGCTTTATTAAGAAAACAGTTGAAGTAATTTTGAAAATCATTCTTTTATGAAAGATAAATCATGTGAAAATTTATTAAGGCTCTCTAAGGATGTAGCACCAGTGTGGATAAAGGATAACCAGTGGACCTAAATGTTTATGGATTTGATAAGGTGACACAGTATAAGACCTTAATATGCTGGGAAAATATTGGCACACATCAAAGATTGATTAACCAACAGGAAACTGAGCGTCAGGATAAATGGGTTGTTTTGATATTGGTAAACTGTAAACAATGGAGTGTAACAGGGATCAGTGCTGAGGCTCTGCAATTTGCAATTTATATTTTTAACTCGGGGTGAAGGGACAGACTCTATTGCAGCCAAGTCTGCCAATGGTAGTAATAGTGTGGAAAGCATGTTTTGAGGAGAATACAAAGGACCCATATAGGAGCATAACTAAGTGGGCACAAAATTGGCAAAATGATTGGGAAAATGTGAGGTTATTCACTTTGACAGACACATTAGAAAATCAGAATACTCTTTCAATACGGAGAGAATACAAGATGTTGAAGCACAGAGGGATATAGTTGCCTTTGTTTATAGATCAGCGCCAGTCTTGAGTTGCTAGATCTGTTCAGAGTCTGTCCCATTTAGCACAGTTATAGTGCCACATAACACTATGGGGGTTATTTCAATGTGAATGCAGGAGTTTGTGGTCCACAAGGACTGTGCGGTGGTCGCTTTTACCGATACTGTCATGGACAGATGCATCTGCAGCTAGATTATTGGTAAGGATGAGGTCAAGTACATTTTTCCCTCTTGTTGTATCCCTCACCACCTGCCGGAGCCCTATGTTCTTTAAGACCTGATCAGCTCATTCAGTAGTCCTGCTGCCGAGCCCGTCTTGGCAGTGGACATATGGCATTATGGCAGATCTCCACAGGAATTGTTACAGTAACAACCTACAGTGGTCATCTCTGGGTGGTTTTGAATTCCAATTTCTTTTTGATTGAATTCAGATTTCACCATCTGCCTTGCTCTGATTCAAACTCACATCCCCAGAGGTTATGGCTTACTAGTGCAGTGACAGAATGCTTACAACACTGCCTCCCCTTCAATCTTATTACATGGACTTTCGCTTTGGTATGAACTCAAACTCAGCCCAGTTAGAACACTAAACCGCACCATAACTTGGCAATCTCACTCAAAGAGGCCATAAGAAAGAAAGCTAATGAGTGAATTTGGGAATTCAATGCTGGGATAGAGGGAGTTACTATTGTCAGGATGGAACTAAAATGGAGCTGAAAAATGTGTTGCTGGAAAAGCGCAGCAGGTCAGGCAGCATCCAAGGAGCAGGAAGGGCTTATGCCTGAAATGTCGATTCTCCTGCTCCTTGGATGCTGCCTGACCTGCTGCATTTTTCCAGCAACACATTTTTCAGCTCTGATCTCCAGCATCTGCAGTCCTCACTTTCTGATGGGGCACTGTGCTGAGGTGTTTCCTGAATCTGAGCTTCTTTCAAAGTTGCAAACAACACCAGGATTCAAGAGAAGAGGGAGACAGAAAGTAGGTTGCTCTGTATCAGATTTGGGAATGCCATTTCTGTGGCCAAATTTTTAAGGCTTCAGCAGCATAACATCCTCACTCCTTTTTAAAAAGGGAGTGATCAATCATCAAAAGAAAATTCCGCATTCAAGGAGGTTGAAGGCTTCCAATCTGATTGACAGCAACTAAGTGACAACTTTAGCACATCAGTAGCAAAAACAATTTTTCTGTTGCCAAGCAGTGATTTTGAAAGCTGTAGAGATTCAGGGGAGGAAGAAAAACAGCAGAGTGTTCAAAGAATGATTGAATAGTAATAATAACTTCCATTTACATTGCACTAAGGCATAAACACAGTAAACCAGCTGATACTCAAGACCAAATTCTATGATTGATCTTATATCTTCAGTTGTCTGGTGCAATGCAGTTGGTGTGCCTTAAATAATGTCTAGGCAACAACAATAACATTGATTTATATAATGGCTTTAATGTACTGGACCATCTCAAGATATTTCATGGGTCCTCTTCCGTACTGTGTGATTGTATGATAACCACACAACTGCATGATTTGCAGCACACTGCTTTTACGAAATTTAGCAGCAGCCCACGTATTAAATGACTGGATCAGTTAGGATTATATTCACTGTTGTTGATAAGAATGAAGAGGCATCTCATAGAAACCTATAAAATTCTAACAGGACTAGACAGGGTAAATGCAGGAAGGATATTCCTGGTGACTGTGGAATCCAGAACTAGAGGTCACAGCCTAAGTTTACAGCAGACTATTTCGGACTGAGATGAGGAGAATTTCTTCACCCAGAGAGTGAAGAGATTTGAACCCATCACCAACTGTAAGATCAGTTAACCAACCTTCCATTAGATCGATGAGACTCCCTGTGTAGAAACCATTCAAATCAAATTTTCCTTAACATTAAAGTTAAATTCCACATGGTGAATGAGTTGTGAAATTTAGATTATGTACACAGTGCAAGTCTTTACTGAAGAGATCCACTCCAGCAGTTACAAACCACAAAGACCTCTAAGATAAGAAACATAAGGATGTACAAAACAGGATTTACTTTTAATTGCACTTCAAAGAATACTTGGATCTTTTCATCTTGTCGGACATGAAATATTTAGTCAGCTGCTTCGAAGCCCAGACTCAATGTTGAAAAGCCAATAAACACACACACACACTGATACACACAGAGAAACACACACACAGAAACACTGATGCACACACACACACACACAGACACACACACTGACACACACACACATTGACACACTGACACACATCACACACGTACACCCACATTCACACATACACAGACGTACACACACACATATTCAAAGCATGTCAGTACAAAGCAGCAAATGAATAATCTCAATGTGATGGTTTTCAACCATAGTATGCTTTTCTGTTGCTGTATGAAAGGAAGGTTTCATTGAGTTGAAGTAACCCAGTGATGTCTGTTTCAGTTTGGCTGTAAACACTCACAAGATCAGTCACAAAATTATTTTCTCGAAGTCAGTGAAACCATCATTTGACACTAATTCTCACTTAATGTCCGTTATGTCCAGCAGCGTGGCCGCAGCAACAGCAAAGAAAGACCATCTTAGGCTGAAAATACCAAGAATGAAGTTGTGCCACTGACATCCAATGGCACAGTGTGGCAACTCCATTAAGCTGCACCACTCTGTGGTGGAACATGGTTTTGCAACTACCATTAGCTGAGGTCCTTAACTTCCACCATGTCAGGACAGGAGCGGGGCCAAGCAGATTCTAAGTATTTATACAGCTGAGACAGGCTGCTCAATTCGAACATACACATGCACCCCTCAGTGGATGGTATTGATGGAAATTCCATAATCTCTGTTCCACTAATGAGCCACATGCATGAATCGAGTAAGGACCAACATAGAGGAGCAACACTACAGTGTTAATCCTCTGACCTGTGCCACACGAAATGTGGCAGCTCACCAGAGTGCACAGAATCACATCTCCATGGTGAATTAAAATTCAGGATTACTCAACAACACAAAGGCCCATGTTGAATTCACAACACCTCTGTGGATAAATATGTGAACTAACAAATTAAAACTTAACGTCTTGTCCTTGCAGTAACATTGCTCTGTATCTGTCTAGTACAAGTTTGACCTCTCACCTTTATATCCATTTCATAACTATCAAGTTCTTTTTTGATTTTTTTTACTTCATTCATAGGATTTGAGCTTCACAGGCATGGTCAACATGCCCAGCCTTAACTGCCCTGAACTGAATGGTTTTCCAGTTCCTTTCAAAATGCTGTTTAGAGTGAACCATGTCTCTGTGGGTCTGTAATCATGTGGGACAGACTGAATAAAGTATGGCAGATTTCCTTCCCTAAAGGATATTGCTGAAGCAGATGGGATTTTATGATGATTTGTTCGTTTCAAGGTCACCATTGCTGTGGTTAGCGTTTTGTTTCAGTCTTATTTCTACTGAACTGAACTACCATATCTGTCTTGGTGGAGTTTCAATGTACATCTTATAAAACTGTTCCTGTAATCTTTGAAGATTATTTGAAATTCTCAAGGATAGCCAAAGACTAACATAATGAAAAGTAGTTTTGGATTATCCAGTATTACAGTGTCCACTTCGAGAAAAGCAATTAGCATTGGACATCAGAATTCCATTTTGAACCCCAAATAAATGAGTTTCTATTCCTGTCTCTGCACTGAATGGCACTATCAAAATCACAGTTGACATCCTATGTGCTGTAGTCTGGTTCACTATCCCTCCCCCAGTTATTTGGGTGGAACTGAGAAGTAAGAAAGGGATGATCACCTTACTGGGATTGTATTATAGACCCCCCCCCCGATAAAAAAGGGGGCAAGAGAGGAGGGGGAATGGTGTTTTTAGTTATTTGGGTTGAACTGAGAAATAAGAAAGCGATGATTACCTTATTGAGATTGCACTATAGACCCCGCAATAGTCAGTGGGACATTGAGAAACACATTTGTAAGGAGATGTCCATTATCCATAAGAATAATAGGGTTGTAATGATAGGGGATTTTAACTTTCCGAACATAGACTGGGACTGTCATAGTGTTAAGGGTTTAGATGGAGAGGAATTTGTTAGGTGTACAATAACATTTTCTGATTCAGTATGTTGGTGTACTTACCAGACAAGGTGTAAAACTTGACCTACTCTTGGGGAATAAGGCAGGGCAGGTGACTGAGGTATGAGTGGGGGAGCACTTTGGGGCCAGCGAGCATAATTCTATTAGTTTTAAAATACTGATGGAAAAGGATAGACCAGATCTAAAAATTAAAGCTCTAAATTAGAGGAAGGCCAATTTTGACGATATTAGGCAATGAACTTTCAAAAGTTGTTTGGGGACAGATGTTCGCAGGTAAAGGGATGGCTGGGAAATGGGAAACCTTCAGAAATGTGATAACGAAAGTCCAGAGACAGTATATTTCTATTAGAGTGAAAGGCAAGGCAGATAGGTGTGGGGAATGCTGGATGAGTAATTGAGATTTTGGTCAAGAAAAAGAGGGAAGCATATGTCAGGTATAGACAGGATAGATTGAGTGAATCCTTAGAAGAGTATAAAGGCAGTAGGAGTA
>NC_057747.1:18290581-18300123 GCF_004010195.1 Chiloscyllium plagiosum | reverse complement strand
AAGATCAGCAAGGCGGCCTTTGTGTGGAGCCACAGAAAATGGGGGAGATACTAAATGAGTATTTTGCATCAGTATTTACTGTGGAAAAGGACATGGAAGACATAGAATGTAGGGAAATAGATGGCGACATTTTGAAAAATGTCCATATTACAGAAGAGGAAGTGTTGGATGTCTTGAAATGCATAAAAGTGGATAAACCCCCCCAGGACCTAACCAGGTGTACCCTAGAACTCTGTGGGAAGCTGGGAAGTGATTGCTAGGCCTCTTGCTGAGCTATTTGTATCATCAATAGTCACAGGTGAGGTGCCAGAAGACTGGAAGTTGACAAACGTGGTGTCACTGTTTAAGAAGGGTGGTAAGGACAAGCCGGGGAACTATAGACCAGTGTGTCTGATGTCGGTGCTGGGCAAGTTGTTGGAGGGAATCCTGAGGGACAGGATGTACATGTATTTGGAAAGGCAAGGACTGATTAGGGATAGTCAACATGGCTTTGTGCGTGGGAAATCATGTCTCACAAACTTAATTGAGTTTTTTGAAGAAGTAACAACGAGGATTGATGAGGGCAGAGTGGTAGATGTGATCTATATAGACTTCAGTAAGGTATTGGACAAGGTTCCCCATGGGAGACTGGTTAGCAAGGTTAGATCTCATGGAATACAGGGAGAACTCTCATGGAATACAGGGAGAACTAGGCATTTGGATACAGAACTGGCTCAAAGGTAGAAGACAGAAAGTTGTGGAGGAGGGTTGTTTTTCAGGCTGGAGGCCTGTGACCAGTGGAGTGCCATAAGGATCTGGGCTAGGTCCACTACTTTTCATCATTTATATAAATGATTTGGATATGAGCATAAGAGGTATAGTTAGTAAGTTTGCAGATGACACCAAAATTATAATGGGATCTTGATCAGATGGGCCAATGGGCTGAGAAGTGGCAGATGGAGTTTAATTCAGATAAATGCGAGGTTCTGCATTTTGGGAAAGCAAATCTTATTACTTATACACTTAATGGTAAGGACCCAGGGAGTGTTACTGAACAAAGAGACCTAGGAGTACAGGGTCATAGCTCCTTGAAAGTGGAGTCGCAGGTAGATAGGATAGTGAAGAAGGCGTTTGGTATGCTTTCCTTTATTGGTTAGAGTATTGAGTACAGGCGTTGGGGAGTCATGTTGTGGCTGTACAGGACATTAGTTAGGCCACTGTTGGAATATTGCATGCAATTCTGGATTCCTTCCTATCAGAAAGATGTTGTGAAACTTGAAAGGGTTCAAAAAAGTTGTACAAGGATTTTGCCAGGGTTGGCGGATTTGAGCTATAGGGAGAGGCTGAACAGGCTGGGGCTGTTTTCCCTGAAGTGTCAGAGGCGGAGGGGTGACCTTATAGAGGTTTATAAAATCATGAGGGGCATGGATAGGATAAGTCCTTTCCCTGACATGGCTGAGTCCAGAACTAGAGGGCATAGGTTTAGGGTGAGAGGGGAAAGATATAAAAGAGACCTAAGGGGCAACTTTTTCACACAGAGGGTGGTATGTTATGGAATGAGCTGCCAGAGGAAGTGGTGGAGGGTATGGATGGGATCAATAGACAAAGTCTTTTTCCCTGGGGTGGGGGAGTCCAGAACTAGAGGACAAAGGTTTAGAGTGAGAGGGGAAAGATATAAAAGAGACCTAAGGGGAAACTTTTTCACGCAGGGGGAGGTACATGTATGGAATGAGGAGGTGGTGGAGGCTGGTACGATTACAGCATTTAAAAGGCATCTGGATTGGTAAATGAATAGAAAGGCGGGACTAGATTGGGTTAGAATATCTGGTCAGCATGCACAAGTTGGACCAAAGGGTCTGTTTCCATGCTGTATATCTCTATGACTCTGTGATTTCGAAGCATGTCTGTTACCCTAACATTACCCTTTTTTAGCTTGGCTCTTAGTGTTGACTGATAATACTGCTGTGAATTGCCTTGGAATATTTTACAGTGTTAAAGGCACTATGTAAATGTGGGCTGTTTTTCTAATCAGTGATGCAAAATTGCTACATAATGAGCATCTTTGGGGATAAGTTGCACATAGTTTGCACTGATATTTTATTTTATAATATCAACTTCTTCAGATATGCCTCTGGAGCAGATGAAACATGAAGCTGGGGTTTCTAGCCTCGAGGTAGGGACACTACTGCTTCACCACAAGAGCCCAAACTTTGCATGAATATATACATCCTTTAAAAATACAGATAAGTAACATACCTCATTTTTAACACAGTAGAACACTGCAGCACACAATTTGTGACAGCTAGGTCTCTCGGTAGCAGAAGAAAGCAGATTAGTTTGAGCAGTTATCCTCCCAGCTCCCTCCGGGCATGAATCCTGTGGAGAATAAGAAGGCTTGTAGCTCAAACTGGAAGTATGAAACTAACTTGTAAAGCATTTTAAAAAGTGAATTAATCAAGAATTAGCCATCCAGCAGTGCAGTAAACATGAACTGCCTTGAGCATTAAAAATTAGTTGAATACCAAGGGCAGCAAAAGGCTAGTTTCACAAAATATAGTTTTATATTGCCTATATACTGCACAGAAACAAGCCTATTATAGATCGGAGGCTTCCCAAAGGTTTCCTGATTCCATATTTTCACTAACTATATCAGTATGGCTGTCTATTGCTTTCTCCTTCAAGAACGGATCTAGCTTACCCTTAATTATGTCGAGAGTAATTGCCTCAACCAGTTCTTGTGGTAGCATACTTCGCATTCTAGAAGGTAAAGCTGTTTCCTTTGTGTCCCTCGTTGTTAACTGTATTTATGAATCTGAGTCTTGCACTATCTTCAGAGGTGGAAAGCAATTCTCACAGATCAAACCCCTCCATAATTTGCAGAATCCTTATTAGGTCATCTTATGGAATTTTGTTCAAGAGAAAAGTCTCAGTCTGTTTAATCAGTCATGACATTTAGAGTTGAGGTTAGGGTTGGTATGGACTGGTATTGTTTTTGTAAATCATCTTTTGCAACTTCTCTGGTTCATTCTTGGTACCAGACCATCTCATCATCTCGTGAGCTACATGCCATGGTACAGTACACAATGTGCCACCCTAGACAATAGCAAAGGCCTTTTCCCCTAGGTAGATCAGTTTAAAACTAGATGACATAGATTTAAGGTGAGAGCGGAAGTTTAAAATGGTCCTAAGGGGCAACCTTTTCTCACAGAGGACTATTCATATGTGAAATGAACTGCCAAGTGGTAGAAGCAGGTATAATTACAACGTCTAAAAGACATTTGGACAGGGACATGAATAGGAAAGGTTTAGAGAGAGATGAGCCAAACACAGACAAGTGAGACTAATTCAGTTTGGGAAACCTGGTTGGTATGGATGAGTTGGCGAAAGGATCTGGTTCCATACTGTATGACTCTATGACAATGTGCCACAGTCCAGCAAACAACGTGTCACAGTCCAGTAGATGACATGACTTAGTCCAGTGAAAACCAACATAGTCCAGTAGACAATGAGTCATAATCAAGTACACATCACTTAATAGGCCAGTAGATAATGTGATATTGTCCAGTACATAATGAGTCCTGGTCCAGTAGTCACCATTCCATAGCCCAGTTGATAACATTTCATAATCCAATAGGTTATGTGTCGTAGTACAGTATAGCATGTTGTTGTCGAATAGACAATGTGTCGTTGTTAAGGAGACAATGTGTTCTCATACAGCACACAATGTTCCAGCCAACTTGTTTTCTGGACTTCCCACTGATTCTGACTCTTACAGTAAATCTTGGAAAACACATGATAGTCGTCCTTGGTCACAGCCAAGAATGAACGCAGACAAAAGGAAGATGGAATGCGAAGTAATACATTTCAAACAAGTACATTATTTTCAATGGATTTTAATATGATTTAGTCTTTGCATTCTCATATGGATCTCATTGTAATAATTGACTTGGTGCCAATTCTGTGTCAATCACATACTGACTCAGGTAACAGTGGTATTTGGAGATAGCAGAAGCAAAGTCGTGTATCTGTGTCTTCAACTGGTAATGATGAGAGACTGCTCTTTCTACTGAATGCCTTCATGTGAGCTTTGAGTCAGTTCATCAACTGATAAAAAGCAATATGTCCATTGTTCCAAAAGACATTAAGAAAAATGCTTAATATTTCTTCATTAGTTTCCAATTCTTGTCAGATTAAAACTAGCTGATTCTTTGTCAATGAGCTGCCAGTTCTGAAGCATGATGCAGTTGTCTGCTAAGGTGTTAATGTAGGTGAAATATCACTGCTCCATGCCAGTGTGGTTAGCGCTGCCAGTTCCTGCCGTTAGAATACAGTACGTCACAGATCTGGTCACCATGAATCATAGAAACTCACAAACTAGAAATCCTATAGGCTGTTCACCACATCCTTTGGTCACCACAGGTTAAGCAATCACCACCTTACTGTGTTATGTTTCTGGTACTGGTGAAGGAAGAAACCAGGGCCAGTCAAAGAATCATAGAATCCCTGCAGTGTGGAAGTAGGCCATTCGGCCCATCAAGTCCACAACAACTCTCCAATGAGCATCCCACCCAGACCCACTCCCTTACCATATCCCTGCATTTCCCATGGCTAATCCACCTGGATTGCTCATCCCTGGACACTAAGGGGCAATTTAGCATGGCCAATTCACCTAGACTGCACATCTTTGGATTGTGGGAGGAAACCCACACAGACACAGGGAGAATGTGCAAACTCCACACAGACAGTCCCTTGAGGCTGGAATCAAACCCAGGTCCCTGGTGCTGTGAGGCACCACCATGTCAACCAAAGGCTTAGCTGAGTTAAAGAGAGAGTAAGTGTAACCAAGACAATAAAACACAACAAATGCACACAGAGCAGGAATGAGAGGTGAGTCCAAAAAGTAAAAGTAAAACAAAATGGCATTTCTGTGGTGAATAGTTTCTGAAATGGGAATGATTTCAGTTTTGCTGGCTTTGGCATTTCAGTGGTTATTTGAAATTTTTTGGTTCTGTAGCCAGCTAAAACAAGTTTGTCCAGTTTTTTCTGAACTAGACTTGCTGATGACTTGTTTTCACTAATCAGAGACAACTTTATTTATTTTCACCTGCATGGTCAGAAGTGTCTAGTGAAAGGTCTCAGCTGTGTCTTTCTTTAGCACACTGGAACTTGAACCCCTGGCTAGCAGACTAGCACACCAGCTCTGTAGCACACTGAGACAAGGGATTAAGGTTGATGTCTGATGTATTTCTTGTGTATTTCATATCACATTCACAGTCTGGGACACAACTCACAGCAGGTAGTTTTCTCCTTAATAGCCGTAGCAGATTATAATTCAGTTTTTGAATGGAAACTCTTCTTTTGAGGTGTAGCTGTCTGAGGTTCGTTTGACATTCCTCAGGTGTGACATCCCTTGGTTCCTCTGAGGACTCAGAGTCCTCTACACAGGAATGTTCCAGATAGCCACTGAATTTACGTTACAATTCTTTGGCTGGTGTACTTTTAGAAGATCACAATGTTCGCAAACAACTCAGGATTATGATTCATTAATTAATGTTTCTTTATATGAGTTCAACTAACTATTCAAAATGTAAATATCTAACCTCAGTTGATACAAATAACTTACCATATTCTGGGAGCATCTTGCTACCTCTGCTGATGAAGGCTGGTAGAGGCTGTGTTTTCATCCCTGTTAGTCTGTTGTCTGTAAATAATACAAATATACAGAAGTTAAATAAATGTAGGGTCCACTGTGTTAGATGTGTATACTCTACTGGCTGCCCCCTTCACTTGTTGAGATGGATAACTGAATTGGAATCAGGAAGATGGGTGAAATTAAATAATTGAACAGGTGCTACGTGTGTACTGGGTCACATGCTTAAAAATACAAGAATGAATTTATTACACACTTGTCCCATTAAGATGTTGTGAAACTTGAAAGGGTTCGGAAAAGATTTACAATGATGTTGTCAGGGTTGGAGGATTTGAGCTATAGGGAGAGGCTGAACAGGCTGGGGCTGTTTTCCCTGGAGCGTCAGAGGCTGAGGGGTGACCTTATAGAGATTTACAAAATTATAAGGGGCATGGATAGGGTAAATAGGCAAAGTCTTTTCCCTGGAGTCGGGGAGTCCAGAACTAGAGGGCATAGGTTTAGGGTGAGAGGGGAAAGATATAAAAGAGACCTAAGGGGCAACCTTTTCACACAGAGGGTGGTACGTGTATGGAATGAGCTGCCAGAGGAAGTGGTGGAGGCTGGTACAATTGCAACATTTAAGAGGCATTTGGATGGGTATATGAATAGGATGGGTTTGGAGGGATGTGGGCCAGGTGCTGGCAGGTGGGACTAGATTGGGTTGGGATTTCTGGTCGGCATGGGCGTGTTGGACCGAAGGGTCTGTTTCCATGCTGTACATCTCTATGACTCTATGACTAAGTGATATATTATGATAGATATTTTAAGATATTTTTATTCAGACTTCTATTGCTTTTCTACTTAACAGAAAGCTGTAACATGTGAGCAAATTCCTGGTTTACAAGGGTGTTCTGTGAGTGTGTTTCGGCCAATATTTATTGCCCATCCCTAATTGCCCTGGAGATGATGTTGGTGAGCTGCCTTCTTGAACTGCTGCAGTCACTGGATTGCAGAGATGCCCACAGTGTTAGGAAGATCCAACAAGAGTGAGGGACCACCGATATAATTCCACGCATGGATGGTGAGAGGCTTTGAGTGAAATTGTTCCCACGTGCTGACTGCTCTTGTTTTTCCAGGTGGTTTGGAAGGTGATGCTAAAGGGGGTGCATCCTGCAGTTGGCACAGTCTGCTACCGCTGTGTGTTGATTGTGGCAGAAGTGAAGGTTTATTATCATGGTTGGAGTGCTAGTCCATGAGACCATAGAGTAGGCTATTCGGCCCCTCGAGCCTGCTCCACCATTCAATAAGATCATGGCCAATCCAACAGCCTATGTGTCCACTTTCCTGCCCTTACCCCATAATCCTTGATTCCCTGACTGATCAAGAAATTATCCATCTCAGCCTGAAACATGAACAAGGACTCTGCTCTCTCAGCTGTCTGTGGCAACAGAGGAGAAATTCCTCCTCACCTCAGTCTTAAATTGGCACCCTTTATTCTGAGATGATGACCTCTGGCCCTGAACTCTCCCACGAGGCGAAACACATTCTCGGTATTTACCCTCTCATGCCCCTTAAGAATCCTTTATATTTTCACTGAGATCACCTCTCCTTCTTCGAAATTCCAATGACCAGAGTCCAATCTGTTTGCCCTTGCTGATGGTTAAAGTGGTTGAATGGTGTCAAGCTTATCGAGTGCTGTTGGAGTTGTAGACATTACGAGATCATAGGAACAATGCTGCATGATTACCACTGAGAAGGTCTCCTAACCTCAGGGAGGTGGTCAGGTGGAGGATGTTAGAACATAAGGACTAGGAGAAGGACTAGGCCGTCTGGCCCCATGAGCCTACTCCGCCATTCAATAAGATCATGCTGATCTTTTTGTTGGTCCAGCTCCACTTACCACCCTCTCACCATAAACCTTAATTCCTTTACTGTTCAAAAATCTATGCATCTTTGCTTTGAAAACATTCAACGAGGTAGCTTCAACTGCTTCTCCGGGCAAGGAATTCCACAGACGGACAACCTTTCGGGTGAAGAAGTTCCTCCTAAACCCAGTCCTAAATCTGCTCCCCCTCATTTTGAGGCTTTGCCCCCTAATTCCTGTTGCTCAAAGGGCTGACAATTGCACACCGACAACAGTTTGGGATGGGGGCTTCAAGGGGAAAATGCCCCTTTTACTTATTCATGGGTTTTGTGTTCTCTTGCTGAGAAGGAACACATTTCATTCCCAGAGGCACAGAGTTCAAAACAAAGACGAATGTCTTTTTCCCAACCCTTCACCGAGTTGCTGTAACACAAGAATGGTTTATTATGTTGGTTCCCATGGTTTCTCTCACCAATCACGAAACACAGGGATCTGCAAGCCTAGCCAATGGAGATATGACAATAACGAGGACAGATTCACTTTGGTTTATAAAATACTTGCAGGAATACATCGATATGATTCAAGCCAAACAAAGATCATAGGGTGGATCCTTTACTGGTTAAAATGCAACCTGTTTTCAGTGAATTTGAGCTCATTTTAGATCCATGCATAGTTATACCAACAAAGAAATCAGAGAGGCCACGATTCGGAAGTCACTGAAGATGGGAAATGAGGAAGCAACATGTACTGTTGTGTGGTCTTTTGTTCTGCAGGAGACCCTGGTACAGACAAGAGCTGCTGAGGTTGTGGCCCAGCCCACGGGCAGCAGACAGAGAGAGTCATTGATTCCTGTTTCAAGCACGTGCCCACGCCTGAGTCCCAGCAGCTGCTCCTCTGAGAGCTGTGGGAACCGCACTCTCATACAAAAACACGCTGGTCACCAGATGTCACCTTGTGCTACCAGCACACAGAGCAGAAAGGAAACAACATCCTGTGCATGCCGAGCATGTGACGGCTCGTTTCACGGACAATCAGGGGCCATCCCAAGGTATCTGACCTAAAGCTGCAAGAACAGTGACACCTCCAAACCATGAACATACATGCACACAATCAGCAGTTCTCAAATTGGGATCCTGTGGTGTTTAGGCAGAGACTCCTTGCAACGTGGATGAAAGGATTGCTCCAAATTGGTAGAATGAATCCTTGCTGGAAAGAAACTGAATTTTAGCGCAATTTTAATATTGTCTTTCTGCGTGTTTAAATTGAGCTGAAGAAACGTCAGCTTAGTTCATCTGAAGTAATTTATATTAACAGTAAAAATAACTTGTGTTTTTCGGGCACCATCCACAATGATCAGACATCTCAAAGTGCTTTGAAACCGATGAAGTACTTTCGGAAGTGTGCTCGCTGTTTGACAGATGCTGTCCAAAAGTACTTTATTTTAACAAAGTAGAAACAATTGGAACCTTGCTCCAGAATGTATGATTGCCTTTGGGTGTCATAACCACGGACAGAAACACAGATTGCTTGAAGACATATGGAACTTTAATTTCCACATGTTTATTTTTTTAAAAAAAGAGGACAGGCAAAAGGACTACAGATGTAAATTGGGTGGCTGGCTGGACAGAGAGTCTCGGGAATGTCATACCTGATAAGGTATCAAGGAACCTTCACAAGGGGTGGACACAAAAGGGAGACATGTTGAATTTGAATTAGAATTAACTTTATTGTCACGTGCACTTGAATGAGTGCAGTGAGAAGTTCACAATGTCACTGCTTATGGTGCATTGTTAGGTCCAGGATACCGAGGTACAGACATTTAAGTACAGGATTGAAAGCGTAATAAATAAAATTACAGTGTAAGAATAAAAAGGAGAAGAAAAGTACTTCAATTTTAGTCCTTTTCACCCAGTCTGTGCCAGCACCTAGCCCCTGGGCCACACCAGGCTTCAACACCCAAACTCTCATCTCCAACCTGCAAGAGACTCCCCTCCCCCACACCACCCTCCAGTCTGGGACTCCCCTCCCCCACCCCACCCTCCGGTCTGGGACTCCCCTCCCCCACACAAC
>NC_057747.1:18288342-18290141 GCF_004010195.1 Chiloscyllium plagiosum | reverse complement strand
ACCCTCCGGTCTAGGAATCCCCCTCCCCACACCACCCTCCAGTCTGGGAATCCCCCTCCCCACACCACCCTCCAGTCTGGGAATCCCCCTCCCCACACCACCCTCCGGTCTGGAAGCTCCCTGTGGGATTTCCCTCCAGTGCCGCCTCTGGTCCAGGACTTGCCTGCAATAGCCTCCGTTGCAGGAGTCACCTCTTCCACTCCTGTCCGAGTAAGTTTAAAGTTAAAACGACGAACTGAACTATAATCTCCTACAAGTTATCTCAGACGGTGGATCAGATGGGGAAATAAAGGTAACCTGTGCAAAAGACGTATTTTGTGTCATTGCCTTTCGAGAATGTAGAAAAATATCGTGTAACAGCCAATTCAACCCTGATCTGTGGAAGTATGAAACAGTACGAACTGTTTCCCCGGTTTTTGTTCCCACCATCCATAACACCAATACTTTTGTCTGTCTGCGTGTGTCTGAATTTGTCTCTAGAAAGGGGTTACATTTTTAACCAGTAGCACTGTATGCCAAAAGTTTATAGTTGTTTACCTGTTAGATTAGATTACTTACAGTGTGGAAACAGGCCCTTCAGCCCAACAAGTCCACACTAACCTGCCGAAGCACAACCCACCCAGACCCCATTCTCCTATATTTACCCCTACACCTAACACTATGGACAATTTAGCTCGGCCAATTCACCTAACCTGCACATTTTTGGACTGTGGGAGGAAACCCACGCAGACACGGGGAGAATGTGCAAACTCCACACAGTCAGTCGCCTGAGGCGGGAATTGAACCCAGGCCTCTGGCGCTGTGAGGCAGCAGTGCTAACCACCGTGCCACCGTGCCGCTGTTGTTAGCATCTATTTCTTTCTAATTAACAAGAAACCTAATCCATGCTTTCTGCTAATCTGGAGAAATCAGGGACTTTGTGTAATGGATAAAATCTTTAACTCTTGTGACGACTTTGGGAATAGTGGGGTTTAATTTCCAGTGCACTACCTCAGTGAGGCATGACACTATCAATAGAGAACAGTGTACAAGGGAAACAAATTGGGCTAAAGGCTGATAGGTCCCCTAGCCCTGATGGGTTGCATCCCAGAATTTTAAAGGAAGTAGTTAGTGGACACATTGGTAGTAATCTTCCAAGAATCATTACATTCTGGATTAAGTCCGAGTGGATTGAAAAACTACCAAAATTACATCAATCGTTCAAAAGTGAGGGGGACTATACAAAGATAATTATAGACCACTTACCTGAACCGAGAAAGTTTAGAGGATATAAAGGATACAATAGCAGAGCACGCAGAAATACATATGATAACAAGCAAAGTTATTATGTCTTCATTAAAGGGAAACAATGCTTAACAAATTCATTCGCAGTTTTTGAGGAGGTAATAAACAAGATAGATAAATAGATGCAGAAGATATGATATATTTAGATTTTCAAGAGGCATTAGAACATAGAACATAGAACAATACAGCACAGAACAGGCCCTTCGGCCCACGATGTTGTGCCGAACATTTGTCCTAGCTTAAGCACCTATCCATGTACCTATCCAATTGCCGCTTAAAGGTCACCAAAGATTCTGACTCTACCACTCCCACAGGCAGCGCATTCCATGCCCCCACCACTCACACCTGACACCCCCTATACTTTCCACCCTTCACCTTAAATTTATGTCCCCTTGTAACACTCTATTGTACCCGGGGAAAAAGTCTCTGACTGTCTACTCTATCTATTCCCCTGATCATCTTATACACCTCTATCAAGTCACCCCTCATCCTTCACCGTTCCAATGAGAAAAGGC
>NC_057747.1:18242379-18285829 GCF_004010195.1 Chiloscyllium plagiosum | reverse complement strand
ATCTTACTGAAACATCTGTAACCAGGAACCTCCAACAACCATTCCTGTCCCTCTTCTATCCACGTTTCTGTGATGGCCACAACATCGTAGTCCCAGGTACCTATCCACGCCTTAAGTTCACCCACCTTATTTCTGATACTCCTTGCGTTGAAGTATACGCACTTGAACCCATCTCTGTGTCCGCAAGTATTCCCTGTCAGTGCTACCTTCTTCACAGCCTCCCCACACACTTGGACATCCTGACAAACAGCTAGCCTACTTGCTGGACTACAAGTCCGGATCCCATCCCCCTGCCAAATTAGTTTAAACCCCCCCCCGAAGATAGCTAGCAAACCTACCCCCCAGGATATTGGTGCCCTTCTGGTTCAGGTGCAACCCGTCCTGCTTGTACAGGTCCCACCTTCCCCAGAATGCAGTCCAATTGTCCAAATACCTGAAGCCCTCCCTCCTACACCATCCTTGCAGCCAATTGTTCAACTGCACTCTCTCCCTATTTCTTGCCTCACTGTCACGTGGCACCGGCAACAACCCAGATGACGACTCTGTCTGTCCTAGCTTTTAGCTTCCAGCCTAACTCCCTGAGCTCCTGAATGACCTCCCCACCCCTCTTCCTACCTATGTCGTTGGTACCAACGTGCACCACAACTTCTGGCTGCACACCCTCCCCCTTAAGGATTCTGAAGACACGGTCCGAGACGTCTCGGACCCTGGCACCCGGGAGGCAACAAACCATCCGAGAGTCTCGCCCCTCAAACCAGAAGGGCATTCAATCACGTTATTAATAAGATAAGAGCCCATGTTTTTTGGGGACACGATATTGGCAGAGATAAATGCCTGGCTTCTGGCTAACGAAAAGCAGACAGAGAGTTGAGATAAAGGGGTCATTTTCAGAATAGGAGAGTGTCAAAGGATTCAGTACCTGGGCCACAGTCATTTCCAATATATGTAACAACTTAGACGAGGGAAGTGAACGTACTGTTGCCAGGTTTGTAGTTAATACAAAGTCAGGAGGGAAGGCAATTGGCATGGTGGCTCAGTGGTTAGCACTGCTACCTCACAGCACCATGGACCCAGGTTCTATTCCAGCCTCAGATGACTGACTGACTGTGTAGAGTTTGTGCAGTTTCCCTGTGTTTGTGTGGGCTTCCTCTGGATGTTCCTGTTTCCTCCCATGGTCCAAAGATGTGCAGGTTAGATGAGTTGGCTGTGCTAAATTGTCCACAGTGTTCAGGGATGTTAGTTTGGGTGCATTAGTCAAGGGTTAAGTGTAGGGGAATGGGTCTGGGTGAGTTACTGCTCAGAGGGCCAGTGTAGACTTGTTGGGCCGAAGGGGCTCTTTCCCACACTTTAGGGATTCTATGAGGTGGACAAAAACTTGGCAGATGGCATTTAATGTGGGGAATAGTGTCATTGTGCACTTTAACAGGAAGAATAGAGGAGCTAAATGTTATTTAAATGGAGAAAGCTGCAGGAAAGAGAGTTTTGAGGGTTCTCAAAATGAAATTACTAAAAGCTAACAAAAACATTTAGTGGATAATAGGAAATGCAAATGGACTGTTGGCCTCTATTTCAAGGTGAATGGAGTCTCTCATTCAGTGGGTAATAGAAAACACTTACTAAAACTACATGATGCACTGCTCAGATGTCACTACTGGAATACTGTGAACAGTTTGGGTCCCCTTACCTCAGAAAAGATATATTGGAGGCAGTCCTGAGAAGGTTCACTATGTTAATCACAAGTATGAAAGGATTTTCTTGTGAGGAGAGTTTGAATAGATTGGCTCATATTCATTGACAAGAGGTTGAAACATGTAGGATTCTTAAGGGCATAACAGAATAGATGCTAATTTTTTTTTAGCCTGTGGGAGACCTAAGCCCAGAGTGTATAAATTTAGAGTAAGTGGTCAGTCATTTAATCCCCACAGTGTGGAAGCAATCCATTCAGCCCATTGAGTCCACACCAACCCTCCAAAGAGTTTCCCACCCCATCCCTGCATTTCCCATGGCTAACCCACCTAACCTGTACATCCATGGACACCATGAGCATTTTAGCATGTCCAATCCATCTAACCTGCATAAATTTGGACTGTGGGAGGCAATCAGAGCACCCGGAGAAAACTCCACACAGTCAGTCGCCCAAGGGTGGAATCAAAGCTGGGTGCCCGCTATTGTGAGGCAGCAGTGCTAACTGAGCCACCGTACATGGAGACGAAGAGGAATTTCTTCATTCACAGCGTGGAGAGTCTGTGGAATTCTTTACCACAGAGGGCTGTAGAGGCTGGATCATAAAATATATTCATGGATGAGATAGACAGATTTTTAATCAAGTGGATCAAGTGTTATGGGGTAGTGCAAGAAATGGAGTTGAGGATTTTCAAACCACCCCCGACCTAACTAAACAGTGAAGCAGATGTGATGGCTGACTACTTCTATTCCTAATACTTCTGGTCTCCTGGTCTAACCACCCACTAGTCACCCCTGCATCATAAGTAAAGGGTTCTTTCACTCTGAGTTCTAGAAACTGGCCCAGTTAAGAAATCCAGTTAAGATGAAACAGAACAAAAAAAGTTCCCACGAATATATAAACCCAAAAACCTTGAAATTGACCACTCAGCTATCAACCATATATCACTTAATTTGTATAATTTTTTAGACTACCTTATCTCTAATCTGTGTGGATATGTGTCGCAGTTTATCTTTTCTCGCATTTAATAACTTATTGCCTCATTCTTTTGTTAACTTAAGAAAATCTGGTTAAATTCATTCCTTTTAAAACAAATTCATTTGTGTCCAGGAGAAATGTATCTAAAGGTGAAGGGCTCTTTTGTTAATTAACCTTGTTGTGAACTATTGAGGTTGAATACAGAAAGGAAGCTGGCTCTTTCTTCCTCACCTGGAAGTTTGACAACTTGGAGTAATCTATCTGGAACCATGATAACTTGTCTGGGGTCTGATTAAACGGTAAGAAAATTCGACAGATGAAAGGATGTGGATCACTCTTTGAGGAGAAAGTGAGGTCTGCAGATGCTGGAGATCAGAGCTGGAAATGTGTTGCTGGAAAAGCTCAGCAGGTCAGGCAGCATCCAGGGAACAGGAGAATCGACGTTTCGGGCATAATTCCTGAAGAAGGGCTTATGCCCGAAACGTCGATTCTCCTGTTCCCTGGATGCTGCCTGACCTGCTGCGCTTTTCCAGCAACACATTTCCAGCTGTGAATCACTCTTGTTCATCCAGGGAGTACTGTAATAGACTTACATTTATATAGTGCCTGTCAGAACCATCAGATGTCCCAAAGCTTTTTATGACCAATGAAGTACAACTTGGAGTGTGGATACTGATGTCATGTACCAAATGTGGCAGACAACTCACACATGGCAAGCTCTCACCAATTACAAATGCTAATGATGTGTTTTGGTGGTGTTGTTCAGGGATATGTATTGAGCAGGGTATTGGGGATGACTTTCTGCTCTTCTTCCAATCAATATCAAGCAGCTCTTTTACATTCAAACTTTACAGCACAGAAAGTGGCCATTCATTGTCTGCACCAAGGAAAAAGCATTATCCAGACCAATCCCACTTTCCAACTTTTAGTCCATAAGCCCCACAGCATGTCCAATACATATCCAACTAAATTTTATTTATCAGGGAAGATATAGACAATCAATTGTTTATCCTCTTTATTTCAGTTCTGACTTGTCTGTTTCTCTCATTCAGGATCACTTATGTTTGCTTAAAATCCTAACTCTTTGACTAAGCTTTTGCTCTTCAGACCTATCATGTTGCTTATTCATTCATTTTATAAAGCTCTTGAAAAGCACAGGAATGCTTTTTTCACACTAACACTGCTATATCAAGGTGAATTGAAATCACTATTGTTGACTAAATGCCTACATCCAAAATGAAGACAGACATGCATTTCACAACCCTTTGTGATGAAAGTTAAATTAACCAAAAATACATTTTACAATGGGAAGCTAGGGGATTTTGGTCAGTTTTGAAGTTTGGAACACCATAAGTATATCCTTTCCATAGAAAGCTCATCCACTGTTGTTTGTAATTTATATGAATGATTTGGATCAGAATTTAGGAGGCATGGTTAGTAAGTTTGCAGATGACACCAAAATTGGAGGTGTAGTGGACAGTGAAGAGGGTTACCTCAGATTACAAAGGAATTTGATCAACTGGGCCAGTGGGCTGAGGAGTGGCAATTGGAGTTCAATTTGGATAATAGCGAGATGTTGCATTTGGGAAAAGAAACAAGCGATCAAGTTGCATGGGAGAATTGTATAAACATTTCACCCATGCAAACCCATGCAGTGTTGATGGATAAAATGTTTATATAATTATGCACTTGGGCCCTGGGTAGTGTTGTCGAACAGAAAGTTCAGGTACATAAGAGTTCAGGTTCATAGTTCTTTAGAAGTTGTGTCTCAGGTAGGCAGGGTAGTTAAGAATGCGTTTAGCATACTTGCCTCATTGCTCAGACCATTGAGTATAGGAATTGAGAAGTCACATTGAGGGATCAGAAAAGATTTACCAAGCTGGAAATGGAGGGTTTGAGTTAAAAGGAGAGGCTGGATAGGCTGGGACCTTTTCACTGGAGCTAGGAGGGTGAGGGGTTACCTTATAGAGGTTTATAAAATCATGAGGGGCATAGAAAACATGAATAGCAAAGGGCTTTTTCTCTAAGGTAGGGGAATTCAAATCTAAGTGCATATTTTTAAGGTGAAAGGAGAAACATTTAAAAGGGACCTGAGGGACTCTTATTTTTTTTACACATCATATGTGTATCATATGTGGAATGAACTGCCAGAGGAAGTGATAGGTGCAGGTACAGTTACAACATTTAAAAGATGTTACATGAATAGAACAGGTTTAGAGGGGT
This sequence comes from Chiloscyllium plagiosum, assembly GCF_004010195.1. Taxonomy (NCBI): domain Eukaryota; kingdom Metazoa; phylum Chordata; class Chondrichthyes; order Orectolobiformes; family Hemiscylliidae; genus Chiloscyllium; species Chiloscyllium plagiosum. Next base: position 18,280,944 of record NC_057747.1, on the reverse strand, counting down.
ATGCAAGCAAGTGGAAATGTTTTGTTTGTGAAACTTGGTCAGCATGGACAGTTTGGACCAAAAGGTCTGTTTCCATGCTGTATGAGTTCATGATTGCAATCAAGTTACATGGGAGAACCCCTGTAGGGTTGATGGATAAGATGCTTATACTGTTGGGCTTATGACAGGCATCATAAACAAAACTAAGCCTTTAGTTCGTTTCAATTTCAGAGCAGAAGAATCAATGCTTTCACATCACTTCAGAAGAAACAAGAAAATAGTTCAGTTCAGGGAAATCAGGCACCTTTACAGAGTTATTACCTCAGTTGGGAGAGTATGCAGAGAAATATTCAAATTGTTAGAACTGGGAAAGTTTAGGCCATCAGAGTTGTAAACAATTAATACCTGCAGACTTGGAAAAGAACCATAAAATTATCTCTCTGGTCCATGGAAAAGAATTAGAAGGAGTCAGTTAAATAGAAACTCAAGGTAGGAGTATAACTTTTCTGGACTTGAATCTTTACAATGGATAGTGTTGGGAAACGGTGTTAATTTGTTCTTTGTGTTAAGATCTTTCTAAACTGTCATCTATTCCTATATCACTTGAATTTTTTTTTCCTTTTGTGTAACAAATTTATGTTCCATTGTTAAAGAATATCTGCAGACTCATGTGAATATTTTTCAGTGAATAACCACCTCATTAACTAAACAAAAACAATGATCTATCAAATCAGGTTCTCTTCTAGAATCTAATTTGTTCAGATGGATGTGGCGCAGTGTCACTGTGACCAAGGCACACTTGGTGCACATCGGAAAACACAAATTTGAAACTCCCCATCCCATGTTTGCAGCAGATGGCAATAGGCCCGAGTGACTGCCACCATCTTTACTGGGGGCAATGATCTGTGAGCCACATGCACAGCCGCCAACTTTGTTGGGGGCAAGTTACAGGCGGATGCATACGCAGCCTTTCCTGGTAGAGAGTGATAGGGAAGAACTTACACAGAACAAATTCAAACCCAGAGAAATGGATGTTTTTTCTGGATTTCTTTTGTCATTTATATAAATGTTTTAGATGTGAACATAGGTATAGTTAGTAAGTTTGCAGATGACACCAAAATTGGAGGTGTAATGGACAACGAAGAAGGTGACCTCAAAGTACAACAGGATCTTGCTCAGATGGGCCAATGGACCGAGGAGTGGTTGATGGAGTTTAATTTAGATAAATGTGAGGTGCTGTATTTTGTAAAGGCAAATCAGGGCAGAACTTATACACTTAATGGTAAGGTCCTGGAGAGTGTTGCTGAACAAAGAGACCTTGGAGTGCAGGTTCATAGCTCCTTGAAGGTGGAGTCAAAAGTAGACAGGATAGTGAAGAAGGGGTTTGGTATACTTTCCTTTATTGGCTAGGACATTGAGTATAGGAGTTGGGAAGGTCATGTTGTAGCTATATAGGACATCGATTAGGCCACTTTTGGAATATTGCGTGAAATTCTGGTCTCCTTCCTATCAGAAGGATGCTGTGAAACATGACAGGGTTCAGAAAAGATTTACAAGGATGTTGCCAGGGTTGGAGGATTTGAGCTATAGGAAGAGGCTGAACAGGTTGAGTCTGTTTTTCCTGGAGCATCGGAGGCTGAGGGGTGATCTTATAGAGGTTTATAAAATCATGAGGGGCACCAAAAAGGTAAATAGACAAGGTATTTTCCCTGGGGTTGGGGAGTCAAGAACCAAAGGGCATAGGTTTCGGGTGAGAGGGGAAAAAGTTAAAATGGACCAATGAGGCAACTTTTTCATGCAGAGGGTGGTGCGTGGATGGAATGAGCTGCCAGAGGAAGAGGTGGAGGCTGGTACAATTACAACATTTAAAATGCATGTGGATGGGTATATGAATTGGAAGGGTTTAGAGGGATATGGGCCAAGTGCTGGCAAATAGGACTAGATAAGGTTAGGATACCTGGTCAGCATGGGCGAGTTGGACCGAGATGCTGTACATCTCCATGATTCTATGACTGTAAGTGTCATCAGTTGGGATTATAATAGGGCCACAAAGGTACTGCAGCCAATGAAGTGTTTTTGTAGTCTAGCTGAAGTAACTCCACAGATGCCGATATTCTGAAATGCAAGTGACCCTACCTTTACACGTGCATAGTACATGACGCTGACCCACGTAGCTCAAAGCCAGCTCCTACAGCAAGCAGAACCCCTGACATACCTGCTTATTTTTTTTTTTTTTTCTTTCACACTACCACCTAAGTGCGGTAGTGCTTATTTTATCCCCAGCACCCATGGTGTGTGTGTGCAGGTGTGAGACACAGTGAAAGACACAAAGTGCACCAATCTTTATTCAATTTCCACCACCAGGAAGATAGGAAAACACCCGGGTGGCCAGTGACAAACACTGCCCTTCACAGCAAGGGACAGTGCTGTGTGATCAAAACAGTGAAGGGGAGGGTAGGGACTAAATCAAAATAGAGTTGGAGGGAGAAATAATGCACTCCACTCCCTGCGGCGCCCACCTCTCCCTGAACAACTCCAGGGTGTTGGTCGACACCGCGTGCTCCTTCTCCAAGGACATACCTGCTTATATCTGTCAGCCAGGACTCCCTGATTGGACCAGGTTAACAGCTGCAATCAGGGAACTCATATTCTATGAGGTGCACCTGACTGACATCATTCCAATCACTACACTAACCACTGGTGTAGGAAATGTGGAACTCAGTTTGTGCTCAGCAAGAGCTACAACAGCAATTTAATATTGGTCAAAAGATAAACATCAGTGAGGTCAACAGAGAATGCTTCCCTAAAATTAGTGCCGTGGGACCAACTGGAAGATCAGACGGTGCCTCAGTTTAACATCGCATCCAAATGACAATAGAATAGGTTACCACAGTGAATCAATGATATCGAAGTGTTATTATGATTATGCTGGGGAATTTGCACTTTGCAAAGCACAGAGCATTCAATGGAGAACTCGAGGGTGAAAAGGAGAGGAGGGGGCAGTGCTAACTGAATTAACTAACTGCCCTCTGGGCAATTAAGGATTGGCAATGAATGCTAATCTAGCCAATGATAGCCATATCCCACGAATAAATTTGAAAAATGAATTAAACCTCGGGTTTACACAAACATAGAGCAACTTCTGTGTTATCTGAAACAATTATTTCTAAATATGAATTTATATCATATGTGCTAGGTGAATTTCAAAATTATGATTTAGTGGCAACCTTGTCCTTAAAATGGTACACCTTATTGTGTAAACCAGTAACATCGCCAGTTACAGTGTGTAGAGTATTTTAACCGCAAGCCCAACCACATAGTGATGATTGCAAGGAAGCTGGCTTTGCCAGGAAACAGGTTGACAGGTGAGAGACTTATGGTTAAACTGAAATGATAATTTTGTGGGGGGTGAAAATCCAGAAGGCGGCCACAAGTTGACAGGGGCCACAAATGTAAACTGAAGCATTGACAGGAAACTTGCTGTTTGTGTTTGAAGATTAATTTGTGAAGCAGAAATTCTAAAGATACGCAGCCACTTTCATCCGCAAAACAAAATGTATTTTTTTGTGAAAGGTTAAAGTGTTCCATTATCAAACATGCATCCATATTACCAAACAACACAGGATTTTTCTTCATCATCTTCTCGAGAGATTTGTTTAGTTGTTCGCACAAAGTTATTATTGTCCTGTCTAGTCAGCGGATATTACAGGGCTGGATTTTACCTGCAAGCTGTTTCTGCTCTCGAGTAACCTCTGCTGAAAGTTTGTTTAAGCTGTTTAAGGCTTCTTAAAAACAAATAACAAGCTGCATGGATATTGAAAGCCTGACTGAGACCAGTGGACAATCCTTCATCACCACTGGAAACAGATAAGTGTCTGATAGAAAAAAGATCTACAACTTTAGGGGGAAAGCAAAGGGAATTGAGACTGCAAGAGAGACAGAACGTGATGGCAGAATGGCCTTCCTTGGTAAAGTTTTATGATTATAGATCCACTTGATGATTGAGGAGATGTTCGAGATAATTATTCATCTTATTCATTCACAAGATGTGGGTGTTGCTGGCTCGGCCAAAATCTGTTGCCCAGATGTCAACTACATCGCTGTGGGTCTGGAGTCACATGTAAATCAGTCCAAGTAAGGACCCTTCTTTAAAGGACATTTGTGAATCAAATGTGTTTTTCCTGACATCCATCAGTAGATTCATGGTCATTATGAGATTATAAATTCCAGCTTTTTATTGAATTCAAGTCTCACTATCTGCCATGAGTAGGATTTGAACTGAGGCACACAGGTCATTGACTAACAGTCCAGCAGTAATACCACTAGGCCAAGGCCTCTCCACAATGCAGTGCAGGTTTAAAGAGTAAGCTTTTCTCCCTGTATTGTGTCAGCCACAACCAAGTTAGGAGCAGCTTTCACTGCTAAGCCATATGGCTATGACAAGTGCTATGACAGGTCTGTGGTTTTAAACCTTCGACAGGAATCTCAGACTTGATCTTCCTGGCCAGACAAATCCAAGGACGTTGAGAACACCAGGAACCCTTTATTGCATTCACCATCCTGACCAAAGCATTTCATTGTGTAAAGTGAATGTCTAAGAGACTTCATCATAATTCTGCAGTTGCTCCACACTGATACAGCTACAACAGTTCTGAGTTGGAGATTTGACATAGATGCATTCGAAATCCAGGCTGGAATCAAACAAGGCTGTTTGTTAACCCCTGTACTGTTTATAGTATACCTGGGAGAGCCATTCACGACGTCGAAATCACCTACACTCTGGTATCAATATTAAATACAATCTCGATGGAAAGCTCTTTAACCTCACTTGCTGTGTCAAGTCTAAACTGACCATTATGGAAAAGCATGATCTACAGATCACAGCAATGCAAGTCACTCTCAACCTCTTCAGTTGAGAACAGAAGAAATTCAGCCAGTCCTTGAAAGTAATTTAAAACAAAATACACACATTTGTCCACAGCTGGCCAGACAAATACTAGAATCCCTACAGAGTGGAAACAGACCCTTCGGCCCAACAAGCCCACACCGACCCTACAAAGGGTAACCCACCCAGACCCATTCCCCTACCCTATTACTCTAAATGTACCCCTGACTAGCACATCCCCAAATGCTACGGACAATTTAGCATGGCCAATTCACCTAACCTGCACATCTTTGGATTGTGGGAGGAAACCAGAGCACCCAGAGGAAATCCATGTAGACACAGGGAGAATGTGTGAGCGCCACACAGACAGTCCCCTGTGGCTGGAATCAAACCTTGCCCTGTGAGGCAGCAGTGCTGAACACTGAGCCACCGTGCCACCCTACTTCCCATCTACAAAAATGGAAAGACTCTGGAAGGTACTGAGGACTTCCCAAATCTTGACAGCCACAGCTTTCAAAATCCGAGGAGATTGAAAATCGGTCTTCTACAAACTGTGCAGTGAGCAGTTGAGAACAGAGACCTCATCAAGTTCACAGAAGTCCCATTGCGCTGAGCAGTCAACAGCAACTGACTCCTGAAGGTAGCCAGTTATGGACAGTGTGTATCAGTGACTCAATAGAGCACCAGAGAAATCCCACCAGCCATGTCTCCATTGCACATTCTCTAGATGCAAAGGGAGGTTCACCAAATAAAGGTTTGTGTCTTTCTTGAAGCCAGTGCCATAGCACTCAGATCAAACCGCTGAAAACATTAGATTCAATGACTGAACATGTTACCCAGGTAGCTGGAAGCCATTCCCCCTGCCAGACTCTGTTCTATCCACCCTCAAATGGTCAGCATTTCAGGGGAGGACAAAGGCAATGTTATTAAGCCACAGTGATGCTCATCTTGATGTGCTACAGCATTAACATTAATATATGGAAAGAGCTTCTTACCAATGCTCCAAATGGTGCCAACCTATCCATCAAATTGTATTATGCTTGAATCCCATTGACTTAATGATGAGACAGACCAATGGCAAGGAAGGAAAGCAAAGAGACCAATTTCTTCTCTCCTGGTCCCACTGCCTCATGGGACATCCTCCTCCCCCATCCAGTGCCCAAAGATCTGCAGATTGAGAATCAGCTGATCAGTCATACATAGACCCTTGGCAGAATCACATGACCCTGAGCAGACATCATCTTCAAATTGACAGGAAGCTGACAGGATCGGCTTTGTTGGCAGGATTTCTTGACATGGGTAAGCACTGAGTAAAACTAATGCTAAACACTTTGATTTGCAGTTCCATCTTGAATCGTGATATGGTTTCAGTAACTTATCTGAGGGATATTTTTGATTCGTTTCCTGCCTCTGCTTCATTTCTGCGCCACCCATCAGCCCTTGCCAATGGGACACTCTGTGACAGGTTATGTCTCACCATGGCCATTTGTGCTGGCCCATCACCAGCCTCCATTGCAAGGTCTACCAGGAGAGGACCCTGCTCGGGTTGGGGGATGCCAACACATTTATAAATTTTACTTTCGGTTCTACTTTTCTTCATGAGTGAGACCAGTTGCTATCTGCTGGAACAAAACAGAGGGCAAATGGAGCCAGTATCTGTGTTTAAAATGTTAAAAACTGCCATAGCCCAAACTGGACAATCCAGCTCTTTCATTATAGAGTGATGACTGGTTTAACCTGAAGGTCACCTACCTCAGAGGAGGGGAGATGTTGCAAAAGAGAGTCCTTCACGATAACCTCAGCAGCCAATATTGAAGGTGTAGTGGACAGCGAAGAAGGTTCCCTCAGAGTACAATGGGACCTTGGTCAGATGGGCCAATGGGCTGAGGAGAGGCAGATGGAGTTTAATCTAGATAAAGGTGAGGTGCCACATTTTAGTAAGACAAATCAGGGCAGGACTTTATACACTTAATGATAAGGACCTGGGGAGTGTTGCTAAATAAAGAGACCTTGGAGTGTAGGTTCATAGTTCCTTGTAAGTAGGGTCGCAGGGAGATAGGATAATGAAGAAGACGTTTGCTAAGCTTGCATTGGTCAGTGCATTGAGTACAGGAGCTGGGAGGTCATGTTGCAGCTGTACAGGACATTGGTTAGGCCACTTTTGGAAGATTGCATTCAGTTCTGGTCTCCCTGCTACAGCAAACATGTTGTGAAACTTGAAAGGGGTCAGAAAATATTTGCAAGAATGTTGCTAGGGCTGGATGGTTTGAAATACAGGGAGAGGCTGAACAGGCTGGGGCTGTTTTCCCTGGAGCGTCGGATGCTGAGGGGTGACTTCACAGAAGTTTATAAAATCATGAGAGGCACGGATAGGGTAAATAGTCAAAGTCTTTTCCTCAGGGTAGGGGAGTCTAAAACTAGAGGGGCATAGGTTTATGGTGAGAGGGGAAATGTTTAAAAGGAACCTGAGGGACAAGCTTTTCATGCATTTAAAAGGAATCTGGATGTGTATATGAATAGGAAGGGTTTAGAGGGATATGGGCCGGGTGCTGGCAAATGGGACTAGATTAGGTTAGGGTATCTGGTCAGCATGGACGAGTTGAAATGAAGGGTCTGTTTCTGTACATCTCTATGACTGTGGGAAATGGACCTATGGTATTGGCATTATTCAATATTACCAGCCAGCTAATCCAGCCAACAGAGCTAACTAACATCCAAGCTGGGAGCAGAAGATATTTGCAGAACAAAGAAATTCAGTTCCCCACTGTTGAACTATGGTGCATCTTTGAACGAAGTGTGGCGCAGAGTGCGTCTGGATTGAATGTTCCAGCAAGGCTAGTGATCTCTGCAGTGAGTCTGCGGCATGCAAATGGTAAGGAGTGTCAGTGTGAGTTTTGCAGAGAAACAGCTCTGAAGCCTCAGGAGTTTGCGCACAGGGTGAAGGCAGCTCTCACATTCCTCTCTGGCTGGCTTCCTAATTCCAGTCCTGCCCTTGTCCTTATTAGATCTGTTGACACAAGCAACTTGCGTAACCCAGTTCATAAAATCACCCAGCTCTGTCGGTTTTCAGTCGGGAGAATTCAGCTCTGCGGTGGGACATACTCTGACTCCAATTTCAGCAGCCATCTCTGTAGATACCTGACATTGATGGCTAAGTGAGAATCATTTGCTGGTGGCTCGGTTTTGATCTGTATTTTAATTGATATCTGTGAAGACAGTGTAATGAAAAGAGAGACAGAATTCACCTCCAGTTGAACAGAACAGCTGAGCCCTCATTTTTTTGCTCCTGATTTCATCTCTCCTTGCCTGACAGCACTAATCCGTGCTGAAAACACAGGGATAAGTAGCCAAACCTCAGGCTAAACATTCAGCATCTAACTAACACTATATATTTCAAGCGGAAAGCCTTGCAGAGTCTTTTTCTCTGTTTCTCCTGACTTAAACAAGGGTTGTTAAGGCTACGTCTAAAACTCCAAGCAAATCATTCACTTCGACGTAGTTCATAGGAGTGGAGATAGTGGTAATGTCACCAGACTAGCAATCCAGGGGGATTGCAGAGATCACTAGCCTTGCTGGAACATTCAATCCAAACACACTCTGCACCACACCTAGTTCAAAGGTGCACCATAGTTCAACAGGTTGCTCTTGCTAATGTTCTGAGGACATTGGTTTGAATCAGATGGTTAAAAATTAACTAAAAAGCTGGTCTGACTGTAACCATTAGGCAAAAGTGGGTACTGCAGATGCTGGAGATTAGAGACACGCATGAGAAATCCTGGAAGCGTGGCATTCCAACAAGAACTCTATCAACAAGCACATCGAGTTAGACCCCATCTACCACCTCCTGAGAAAAAGAACCGGAAATTACATCACTACAGGAAATGACATCACCACAGGAAATGGCATCACCAACCCAAAGAAATCTAAACATATAAATAGAAAGCAGGAATCATCAGCAGGGCTTTGCCCAGTGGCCCACTGAAGATGTTACTTAGTAGGGTGACGAAATGTCTGGAAATGAACCTTCCAGCTCAGCATGCAAACCTACATCCATTAGAGTCAAGATTATAGTAGTGCTGGAAAAGCACAGCAGGTCAGGCAGCATCTGAGGAGCAGGAAAATTGACGTTTCGGGCAAACGCTCTTCATCAGGAACGAGGTTGGGAGCCTCGTAGGTAGAGAGATAAATGAGGGATAAATCTGCCCATTTATCTCTCCACCCCTGAGGCTCCCAGCCTCATTCCTTTGAAGGGCCTTTGCCCGAAATACTCATTTCCCTGCTCCTCGGATGCTGCCTGACCTGCTGCGCTTTTCCAGCACCACTCTGATCTTGATGGTAACTGTTGATGTTTGTTGTAAAACCTAATTTAGACAAGCAGGAGGCTGGAGAAACAGAGTAAGCCAGGCAGTATCAGGAGGTGGAGAAGCTGACATTTTGGGTGCAACCTTTCTTCAGGACCAGTTTAGCTCACTAACACCCTTCAGAAAAGGAAGCTAGTCATCCTTACCTGAAGTGCTTCCATGTGAGTCCAGACTCACAGTAATGTGCTTCACCCCAAACCGCCCTGAGGTCATTCAGGCTGGGCAATAACTGCGAACCTAGCCAGAGATGCCCACATCCCCTGAGCAAATTTTAAAAAAATGTTAGTCCTCAGGTTTATCAGGGATATGCAGACCATAATTCTGATGCTCAAGAAGCCATTGGAAGATGAATTGGATAAAAATAATGAGCAAGGGAATGGGGAGAACGCAGGAGATTTGCACAAGGTGGTGATGCTCATTTGAAGGGCTAGTGCAGGAAAGATGGGCTGAATGGCCACTTTCTGCACTGCAGGACTGCTGAGGCTCTAGATATAATACTGAATGGCATCTTTATTTAAATACAGTGATCAGTTCGAGCCGCAAGGAGGTTGGTAAATGTTTGAGTTTACCCAGGTGAAGGATAATAATGTTAGAGAATGGAATGCGGTCTGAGTTCAGTCACCTTCTATTCGCATCAATAGCTGAATGGCTGAGAATAGGCCTCTGCACAACAGCAAGAGTCTGGAGGAGCTGGATGTGCTTATCAGGGAGCAGACTGATAGGTGACCTTATCAAAGTGTCCCAAATGGTGAAGGACAGCAATCAGATGACCCTCTGTGGCTGAAAATTCAAACCAAAAGTCAAAAAGTCAGGGCCACAGGTCTCTGCTACCCTGGGATTCAATCTCTGTTAGGAGAGACCATACAACATGTCCAGTTAAGAGGGAAATCAGACTGTCAGAAGCAAACATTACACTCCCATTATAAGCAGGGTGCTTCCCCTTATCGTTGTGGGCCTATATCTCGTTTCTGGCCACCAGCATTCCCTCTGTACCCCCTCAGTAAGGCCAACTTTCATCAGAAGGAAAACTCCTGCCGAACTGAGCTCTGCGGTTGCCCTATGAGTCGGCACCTGATTCTGGCAGGATTCCCCACTGTCAACAACCTTCTTATAGCATTAGACCATGAGGCTTGCCAGTATTAAATGGTGAAGGATTAATCACTAATAAATCTTCAGCAGAAGAGGCGCATGTTTGAGGAACCAGAAGGAGCTTAATAAATACTAAAAAGCAGGTTACATTAGCTCAAGACTGGTTGTCTATATGATACATGGTAAGACACATTGGCATCTCCTGGTAATCTAACTTACATGGCTGTTAACAGGAGAAAGTGAGGACTGCAGATGCTGGAGATCAGAGCTGAAAATGTGTTGCTGGAAAAGCGCAGCAGGTCAGGCAGCATCCAGGGAACAGGAGAATCGACATTTCGGGCATGAGCCCTTCTTCAGGAATGAGGAGAGTGTGCCAAGCAGGCTAAGATAAAAGGTAGGGAGGAGGGACTTGGGGGAGGGGCGTTGGAAATGCGATAGGTGGAAGGAAGTTAAGGTGAGGGTGATAGGCCGGAGTGGGGGTGGGCGCGGAGAGGTCAGGAAGAAGATTGCAGGTTAGGAAGGTGATGTTCAGACTAACAGAGTTGTCAACTTGAGCAGTGACAATCACATATGTTGGCGGGCAAAGTATACAAAGAGTTCAGAGTTAACCCTTTCAGGCCAATTGTCTTATACAAGGAAAACTTTGCCAGTCGCTCAGTAGGGAAAGGACATGGGAACCACAAACATCAGAAATTCTCTTCTGACACGTTGATGCTGCCTTTGGAATGAACAATTAATTGAACTTGAGATGTCCATCAGGAATCATAAATTCATTCCTATGAGAAGATGAACTCCCAGGAGATGTTATAACTTTAGGTGCCAATATCGAATGTGGGAAAATAAATTGGTATCTCATGGTAAGGAGAGCAGTTAATTTGAAGTTTCTCATCCTGTACAGGTATGAACTCCCCTGTTGTGTACTATTTCCAGTTTGGTCATCGAGACAACTGGGAAATATTTGAGATCTGGAGACAGTCCAGGAAGGATTTACAAAGCCAGTTTCTAATGACAATGGAATGATTGATGAAGAAACTTTAGAGAAATTTGTTTCTTTAGATCGAGAAGGGTGCAAATGGGAAGAGGAGATGTTATTAAGGTATAGAAGACAGCCTACATTATTGAAAAGATTACTTTACAGCATTACCTGAAAGTAAATATGCCACTGCATTCCTGAAACATTCCAAGTCCCAAGAGTAGTAGGAGACTTGAATATAAGTGTACTAAAGTTAATTTTTAATGAGAATTTATATTATTGGGAATAGGTTTCCTTGGATCCACAGTTACTTTTTATTTCTTCTGTGTAATGGGGTAGAGCTGACCAACAATTGGATGTGCACCATCCAAACAGCCTATACACTCAATCTGTTACCTCGACTACAGGATCAGATATGCAAGTGTTTTATGAGGTTTTTCTTAAACCAGATTCACCCTTGCAAATATCAGCATAAAACTGTCTTTCATACAATCATTGGTAAGTTTAGATAAGGAAGGCACTTTGAAACAGGTTATTTTATTTATTTAGGAAAGTTCTTCCATCTAGGCAGCCAACTGCCTCTTAACAGGCTCTTAGCTATTGATTCAGTTAATCTGCCCAGGGCCAGTGCAAGTGATGATCATCCTTTGCTCGAAGGACTGTGTAGCATCTGTTCATTATTTGTTTTTGAGCAAATCTCCCTTTGTCCTAATTTTAAGATTTACCTTCAGGCTGCGCTCCATATTATTCTCTTCCTCCCTTCTAGAAGGTTGTGTCCCCAGAGTTGTCTCACCTCTGGCCTGCAGAGGGTAGGTCTCACTAAACTTTGGGAGAACTTGTTGCTTTGATGCATGAGACCAATCTCATGGGTCTTGTCTTAACTTTGTTTCCTTTGTGTGTCAGTGCCCACACCAGCTATTGCACTTGAGATATTGCCTGCAGAGCTTTGAAAGTGTTCCAATCCCAACTTTACACTGAATAACATTAAAAACTATGCATACGAATCTCATATTTTGTATCACAATAGTTTAACCAAGACATGCCAAATCTAATACTGAAATGATTTTAAGGACATTATTTTACTCATTATGTTGATTTCTGTTTCACACTGACTGGTTATGTCAAACTACATTCCAAACATCAATTCCACATCCCTGTGAGTCGTGATAACATTATGTTTTTGGCCAATCTGACTAATGCTCAGCTGTGTAACTCAGATGTAATCCATTGTTGTCCAAGAGGATCTTTACTAAGCCCTTTCCTCCTGAAAAAGACTGTAAGGTAGTAAAATGTGAGTTACAGCTTGCTGACATTAAATAAGCTTTTAAACAAAGACTTCTTAATATGCAGTGTGGAAGCAGGCTAGTTGGCCTATCAGGTCCACACAGAACCATCCCATCCAAACACACACCCTTACCTTATCCCTGCATTTCCCATGGCTAACTCACCTCGCCTGCACATCCCTGGACAGTGCGGGGTAATTTCCCACAGCCAATTCATCTATATTGCACATCTTTGGACTGTGGGAGGAAACTGGAGCACCCAGAGAAAATCCACGCAGATATGGGTGAATGCATAAATCCCACTCAGACAGTTGCCCGAGGGTGATCCGTGGCACTAGAAGCAGCAGTGCTAACCACTGAGTAACCATGCCATATTCAGTCCATATCCGATTGGTATGCAACATGTTTTAAAGTGGATGTGAGATATACTGCTAAGATACAATTAGATAAAAAGTTCATTATTTCAATGGAACAGGTTTTCATTTCACTCATTTGCCAGATTAATACTCAACGTCCAACATTACATCTCTCTCTGAATGGAACAATAGAATGAACATAATCCGACTAAAATTCTTCTCGCAACAGGTTAGCTGCAAATGGCAAGAATGTGGCATCTCCTATTGGATTGTGATGGTTTGAAAAGGTTGGGACTTCTCCTTTGCCTCCTAGAACAGTTTGGGAGGTGAGTTAATGGAAGTCTTTAAAGTTAAAATGCTGGTGCGGCCACACTTGGAATATTGTGTACAGTTTTGCTCCCCATATTTCGGGAAGGATGTGGAAGCATTGGAAAAGGTGCAGAGGAGATTTACCAGGATGTTGCCTGGTCTGGAGGGAAGGTCTTATGAGGAAAGGCTGGGAGACTTGAACCTGTTCTCATTGACAAGAAGAAGGCAAAGAGGGGATTTGATAGAGACATACAGGATGATCAGAGGATTAGATAGGGTAGACAGTGAAAGTCTTTTTTCCAAGGATGTCAGCGTGTACGAGGGGGCATAACTATAAATTGAGGGGTAACAGATTTAAGACAGATCTCAGAGGCAGGTTCTTTACACAGAGAGTGGTAAGGGCGTGGAATGCCCTACCTGCTAATGTAATCAACTCAGCCACATTAGCGAGATTTAAACAATCCTTAGATAAGCACATGGATGATTTTGGGATAGTGTAAGGGGACGAGCTGAGAATAGTTCACAGGTCGGCGCAACATCGAGGGCTGAAGGGCCTGTTCTGCGCTGGATTGTTCTATGTTCTATGTTCTATGTGTGTGTTTGATAGGCTAGACATAATAGAAATGTTCCACTTGTGGAAGTGTCAAAACCTAGGGACCTTAGGGACTTGACAGAAAATATGTGCTTTCCCTGTTTTCTTTAAAAACGTTAAGTCGTAATTGTAACATGGTTTCTCTGGGAGGTCTGGGGTGATGGCTGGAGGCAGGAGGTCAAATGACCAAATCCTCTTGGACGTGTCCAGACAGAGTTGGGAGTCCTAATCCTCAACCTCATCAGTGTTGAATTTTTTGAAGACAAGGAAACACAATTAGAAACAAAAAGACTTAAATGGGAGGAAAAAGCTCAGAAATACTGTCATTACCTGAAAATATCCAAGTAACTTCTATGTAAAAGAAATTACATGGCTCTGAATAGCACCCTAATTACTCCACCATCCACAAATCTAGTGCTGGTTAGCCTCTGTTACAGTGAATGCACTGTTGGACCTGCTTGTGTGGAAGCAGCTATGGATGATGACAGATAAGCACCATTAAATACTGGTAACATAGCTATCTTTTTTACACCTCCTGCTCTGGAAGACCGACTTATTCTGTCTCTCGGCAATCTGTCAGCAAGGATGAGAAGATGCTTGGAACAGTAATCCATTTGTAGCTTTTATGTAAAACACAGAGAGCAATTCAGAAGGAGGGTGGAGATGGGGGAGGGGGACACGATCTCTTTAAAGCAGGGATTATAATGAGCGGCAGAATGTGCAGGCGTTTTTTTGGAAAGGAGCCTTCCAAGCATTCCGTCTCAGATCTCTGTGGGCTGGAGAGAGCAAAGGGGAAAAAAAATTGGAGTATAATTTGCTTCAATCAATATTCTGTATGGCGCAATCATGTCGTGGAGTGAATTTAATAAGCAAAATGTTGAACTGTCAGTTCTTGTTGGTAACAGTTAGACCCAGTGTTTGCAATATTTGGGACACTGCAGAGCACTCTTCCTGCTATGTGCAAATGAATTTGCTGTTTACAGTTCAAAGGATGCTTCAAACCAAGCACTGTACCCAGCCGTCCCACATCAGTGTGTAACATATGTAGCTTCCACAGTACTTGCATTAATGAGCATGGCAGTAATCCCTTTACACAGAGTGGCGGCTAGGAATTAAATCACTTCCACAGCTAAAGACTTCTCAAGATATTTAATTTGCATGTTTCTTCCTCGTTTCCCTTGCAACCAAAAAGGGCGAGAGAGGTGGGACCTAAAGGGCAACTTTTTCATGCAGGGGGTGGCATATCTCTATGACTCTGACTCTAAATGTGAAATCATATTGTGTGATCCTTTAATTCTGAGTGACCAAATTAATGTCTCTTGGTAACTAACAGCATCGAACTCTGTACTAGAGATGAGAGAAATATGCCTTTCGCAATGCTGGCTCTTCAAGTCACTTTTAAGCCGTGTGATTTCACATAATTTAGTCCAACCTCGTGTTTTTACACCCACCCAGAAAGAACAATTTATACCATCATTAATGGCATATTGCTGCAGACAGCTGTAATTCATCAAGCTTGCTATATTTAACATTAGCAGCCAATATATATATAAATTAAGGGCTGTATGGAGATCTATTTTTCCGTAAAGTTCCTTTCCCCTCATCAGGTGTTCACTTCACAAGTGAAATGTAACCAGCAATTATCCCAACCATGGTCTGTCCAAACAGAGCTTCACACAGGCTGCTGTTAGCTTTACATCTTCGAACAAGACAGGGCACTTTGATGGAAGCGGAAGCCTTGTAATTCTCTCTTGTCCTTGTTTTCTGCACCGGGCTAGGTCTGGGCTGTGGCGAATCAGTGACTGAAGGGAGGGAAAGAGGCTGAGGGCACCTTTGTACCAGAGGGTATGGTTGGTGAGTGTGCATTAGCACAGACCCTTTCCACCAGAAGCAGGTGTTATTGTATCATTCTGTTTGCACGATAAGTATCTGGGTTACAACAAGGCTACATTTAGGTATGCAATTTTCCTGTCATTTTCATAGCTGCACCCTGTAGGGAGAAACTGATTAAGTGGATATTCCACTCTGTGTAAATGTGTGGTCTGTATTAATTTGCATTTCATTAGCGACAGAAGAGCACTTAGTTTTATGCTTTTGCTCTTCAGAAAGGTTATGAAAGATGAGCCATAAAGTTATTTGCTATTCGCCTGGTTTTAATGCCCCCTGCCATTCCTGCAACGTATTTTGACTGCATTGTAGCTTCATTACATAATACTCTGTTCAAAATGTCACGCCGTCGAATAATATTTTTCAGAAGCAGCGGAGAAATTATCTGATGTGCTGAGCTTTTCTCTTCCCACACTGCATGAGCATCACGTTCAGAATTTAAAATCAGTCAGGAGCAGATTGCCGCTAAATTGAAGGGAAAAAAAATCACCAAAATTTATCGCATGCAAATTATGTTCAGTCGTCAAGTTAACATAAATCCATTTTAAGGAGCAAATTGGACTGTACTCCTGAGCATGCTGTGACCCTTGCACAGGCTGACCGATTGTGTTCTGTCTCCGTGTACTATTGATGGGCTGTCTCTAATTGCCTTTCTTTCAGATTGCTGGACAGACTGATGTGAAAGCATCTGACAGTGTCATTACACGCACATCTCAGGCAGTGACCCTCAGGACTCAGTACGAGTGCCAAGACCAGCAGGGGAGGGACACTGATTAGTGCAATGCTTAATGAAAAGGGGCTCTCTTTAAGCCTTCCAGTATCTAAAGTCACCAACAGATATAGGGATTTACACCAAGGGTTGTGGTTTCTGCCCAGCGCTGATGAGACGAAATTTAGAGAAGGACTATGGTTTTCTTTTAAAAAAACCCCATCATTAGCTACATTTTTGCAGGCAACAGTTTGCACTCAGTTCGACCACACAAGGGCTACAAGAGCAGGTCAAAGATGCAAGGAATACTGCAACTGAGTTACTCACCTTCTGATTTTCCAAAGACTGTCCACCATCTACAAAGCACAAGTCAGAAGTGTGATAGATGGATGAAGTGCAGACCCAACAACACTCAAGAAGCTCAACGCCATCCAGGACAAAGCAGCCTGCTCAATTGGCACTACATCCATAAACATTAGATGGGATACCGAAGAAGGCATTTGGTCTACTTTACTTTATTGGTACAGGAGTTGGGTGGTCATGTTGCAACTGTACAGGACCTTGGTTAGGCAATTGTGTGCAATTCTGGTCTCCTTCCTATCGGAAAGATGTTGTGAAACTTGAAAGGGTTCAGAAAAGATTTACAAGGATGTTGCCAGGGTTGGAGGATGTGAGCTACAGGGAAACGCTGAACAGGCTGGGGCTGTTTTCCCTGGAGCGTTGGAGGCTGAGGGGTGACCTTATAGAGGTTTACGAGGGGCATGGATAGGATAAATAGACAAAGTCTTTTCCCTGGGGGACTAGATTGGGTTGGGATATCTGGTCGGCATGGACGGGTTGGACTGAAGGGTCTGTTTCCATGCTGTACACCTCTATGACTCTATGACATTCACTCCCCACCATCACCCATGCTCACTAATAGCAGACTATATTATCTGCAGAAATTCACTGAAGATCCTTACCCAAACACTTCCAACTAAAAGAACAAGGGCAACTGATACATGGTACCACCTGTAAGCCACTCACCATCCTAACTTGGAAATACATCACTGTTCCTTCAGTATAACTCGGTCAAAATCCTGGAAGTCCTTCCCTAAGGCCATTGTGGGTCTACCTTCAAACTCTTCAAACTCTGCTGCACATCCGGGAGGGGGAGAGTTACCTGGACACTTTGTTTCAGGAGGCAGTCACACTCAGTGAGTGTTCAGGGACAACAGGGTGTGACTGTAAGTGAGGCAGGTAGAGGGAGTCTGAGTTCAGGAGTGGAGGAACCTCAGCCCTTAACCTTGTCCAGCAGGTATGGGATTCTCACTCACTGTACGGATGAGGGAAAGGGCAGTGGACAGGATGAGCCAGCTGACCATGGCACCATGGTGCAGAAGGTCATTCAAGAAGGAGGAGAAAAAAGACCAGTAGTTGTTATAGGGGATTCTATAATTAGTGGGACAGATAGTATCCTATGCAAGCCGATTGGGAGTCTCGCATGCCCGGTGTGTTGCCTGCCCGGTGCCAGGGTGCAGGACCATCTCCGACTGGCTTGAAAGGATATTGGAGCGGAAGGGGGAGGATCCAGTTGTTGTGGTCCACGTTGGCACTAACAACATAGGCAAGGCTCGGGTGAAGGACCTGTTTGGGGATTATTGAGCACTAGGAAGAAAATTGAAGGACAGGTCCACAAGGATCATAATCTCCAGGTTACTGCTGGAGCCAGGTGCCGATTGGCGTAGGGATAAGGAAGTTAGGGAAGTAAACACGTGGCTAAGGGATTGGTGTGGGAAAGAGGGATTCCATTTCATGGGGCAGTGGCATCAATTTTGGAACCGGGAGGATCTGTACCATTGGGACGGTCTCCACCTGAACCAATCTGGAACCATTGATCGAGCGAAAAGAATAATTAGGATGGTCACTGGGGCTTTAAAGTTCTGAGTCAGGGGAAGGGAAAGCGAAAGCAACAGGGGGTCTGGAGTTAAACGGAAAGCTAAGCAGCAGGAGAGCATGTGTGCAGGTGGGTTTAAGCCCGAGGCAGACTAGGAATGCAGCAACAAGGAAGGGTAACTTTAGACATCTTATGATTTCCAATATCTCTAATAATAATAAGAAAGTTATCATTAAGGCACTTTACCTGAATGCTCGTAGTATTCGTAACAAAGTAGATGAACTCACAGCACAGATCATCGTGAATGATTATGATGTGGTAGGCATCACGGAGACATGGTTGTGGGGGGGTTCAGGACTGGCAGTTAAACATCCAAGGATTTACAACTTATCGAAAAGACAGGGAGGTGGGCAGCGGGGGCGGGGTGGCCTTGTTAGTTAAGAATAAAATTAAATCTATGGCACTGAATGACAAAGGGTCAGATGATGTGGAGTCTGTGTGGGTGGAGTTGAGGAACCACAAAGGCAAAAAACCCATAATGGGAGTTATGTACAGACCTCCCAGCAGTGGTCAGGACCAGGGACACAAGATGTACCAGGAAATAGACAGGGCATGTCAGAAAGGCAAGGTCACGGTGATCATGGGGGACTTCAATATGCAGGTGGACTGGGTAAATAATGTCGCTGGTGGATCCAAAGAAAGGGAATTCATGGAATGCTTACAGGATGGCTTTTTGGAACAGCTTGTGATGGAGTCTAGAAGGGAGCAGGCTATTCTGGAACGAGTGCTATGTAATGAGCCAGATTTTATAAAAGATCTTAAAGTAAGGGAACACTTAGGAGGCAGCGATCATAATATGGTAGAGTTCAGTCTGCAGTTTGAAAGAGAAAAGGCAAAATCGATGTAACGGTTGAAGCTTGAGGGGAAGTCCCCTTGATGCTACAAGAGGTAATTACATCATTTGGAATGGTACAGAGCCAAGGAGACCTGGAAAGGTCAAATTTCTTTCATCGGTCAGTGTCCATAGCTGTAATAGCTGGGAGACCCCAATCCTGGACCTCTGTCCACCTTGTTCCTGGAAGGAATTCAAAACACCAGTGTTTGCAACACCTGATTGCTGAAGCTTGGCCCCAGTTGAGGGCACATGTGCTAAAGTTGATCAAGGACGGAAACGGACTTTGGTGAGATGCCTTCCACATTAAATAACTTGCTGACATTCTAAGTGTACAGATGAGGAAGGACAACTTAGCCAAAGTACCCTTGGTGACAAATGATTCATATTAAGAGTAAACAGAGTTGAGCAGCTTTGATGTCGTATGCTTGAACTATGAGGAATAATTTACAAAATGAGAGTTGTTGGGCCTCATGATTCTCGAGTGTCACTGATTTCACATTCTTTACAGCTCTCTATTCAATGGAGGATGGAGTAGGAAAGTTGTCAGGAAGATGCCTGACGCCAAAGTGAACTTTCTGAAATTGTTGTTCACGAAATAGGGTGTATTGTCCAATACTAATTCTAATTCTTCCAGGAAACTACGTATTGCAAAGTTCCAGTTCCAATGCCCTGACCACAGAGTCAGCTGCAGTTGAATAAAGCCACACTCCTTCAATCCATCTTGAATAATAATTGACTTGGATGAAATACATCTTCTCTCTAAACCTTGCCTTTCCATGGCCTTTTTGGAAATCCTCACGCAGTCATTGGTTCTGAAGGCTGCGTACGGCACACGTTTGGCATGACAAATGCAATCCTGTGTGATCTTCGAAATGATTCCCACCACACTGACTGCCAAGGTCTTGCTCTGCACTTCATAACATTGAGACATCCTGACAGTGGTAAGTTCCTCTGGCGATAGTGAGAGGAGGAATCAGGCTAGCATTGATTGAGAGGGCACCACAGGGTAGTTAGTGAGGTGTGTTTGGTGTGATCATGTGGGAAAACCTGCCTCATAGAGAGAAATCCTCCATGAAACTCAAAGAAAAATGAGACTTTGCCAAAATATGGGGCAATTTCAACCCTAAATTTCTTTTGGGACTAAGGAACATATCAAATTATTTAATCAATGCATCATACTCCATCACACTTGCTTCCAAGTTTTGGCTTACAGAACATTATCATTGATTGGACTGACAGCATATAAAAGCATGCTGATATGATGTTGCTGCTCCTTTGTGAGTTATTCTATAACATTCCACTCCATATGCCATTGTGTACCTCCATGCTAACAGTCTATACTAGAGCTGCCATCCCAATAGACTATTCCACCTGACTGGCCTGGGGGAAGACTTGGGCTTTTCCGTCTTACTTGGAGTTGAAGAATGTAAGTGCTGGAAAAGCACAGCCGGTCAGGCAGCATCCGAGGAACAGGAGAGTTGGCGTTTCAAACATAAGCTCTTCATCAGGAATGTGCAGGGAGGGGGCCAAGGGGGCTGAGAGCTAAATAGGAGGGGGATGGGGCTGGTGGGAAGGTAGCTGGGGATACGATAGGTGGATGAAGTTGGGGGTGAAGGTGATAGGTCAGAGAGGAGGGTAGAATGGATGGGTGGAAGGAAGATGGAAAGGCAGGAGAAGTCAACAGGGTGGTGCCGAGTTGGAAGGTTGGATCTGGGATAAGGTGGGGGGAGGGGAGATGATGAAACTGGTGAAACCCATGCTCGAAACGTCGACTCTGGCAACATCCTTATAGATCCTTTTCTGAACCCTTTCAAGTTTCACAACATCCTTCTGATAGGAAGGAGACCAGAATTGCATGTAGTATTCAAAAAGTGGCCTAACCAATGTCCTGTACAGCCACAACATGACCTCCCAACTCCTGTACTCAATATTCTGACCAATAAAGGAAAGCATACCTACTTCACTATCCTACCTACCTGCAACTCTACTTTCAAAGTCATTCTCATTATATGACTTGGCAATGTCCTTTTTTCAAAAAAAAGGATGATGTGTTGACTACATATCCAGTGTTGTCGATTCACACGGTCAAGTTTGGGTGAGGGGCCATCATCTTACAATGGAAGGTCTTTCTGCCATCTGGTTATATTGAGCTTCGATATATCTTTCCTCCACAGTGAAATAGAAAGATCAGCTGGAAGATACTTTTGGTTTTTTGTTGATGAGCCATCTTTAAACAAAGGGGATGTGTGAATTCTCATTGGTTGTGGATGCCCATGTTATTTAGGTGTGAAACTCAGGACTGTGTTTAGCTCCAAAGATCATATGATTTGCAATGACTATTTTAACAAGCTGTTTATATCCAACATTTTTAAGAAGTGACTGAAATTTGTTAATATTGTAGAACATGACAGAAGTGTGCAAATACATATATAAAGATACGATGACCCATGCAGTCTATCCCACATAATTATGACACCTTGCATATCCCAATAAATACAATCTTACTCCCCATTACCCACCCCGCCCTGCAAAAACTATGATCACTTGAGAGACTGTGACAATGTTGTGGCTTTAAGAGTTGTAATTTGATCTGGTTTCTTTTAAGAAAGAGGTTGAACGAGATGTACTGAGCAGTCTGTGGTAATGTAAACAAAGGCCTTGTGCTTTTTATTTCAGTTGGAACAATAAAAGCAGCCTGAATGGGTGTAGTCAGCTCTCACAAACCAGAATCACTAGTTTTGTTTTAGCTTTTAGGTTCAGTCGAAGCTGCTGGTGTTTTGAAGGAGTAGGAGCTATTTTCTCCCCCCTCTCTCGGTTACAGCTAGAAGCTAAGGTTTCTCTTCCTACTACAGGTATTGCATGTGAGAAAATCTGATTTCTGAATTTGCCTTTTTTGCCAAAGGTTGTGTTTATGGGATGTTACTATATTGGAGCGGTTAATTAGTAATAGTTACTCTACCTATTGTTCTGTTAAATTTTCTAATGGAGTTAAGTTATTTCAAGCTCTTCTTCTGTTGTATTTTAACTGTAGTGTTTAAAAAACTGTGTTTTGCTTAACCAGAGTAGTTTGACCAATTATATTGCATCTGGAACATAGCACTTCACGTCTACCTTTAAAATAAGAAAAAGCTAGGGTCCAGGCTGCCTTCTTAATATATTTTGGTCAGGTCCAGAACACAAGGAATAAAAAATGTAGCTAACTTCAATTTGAGGAAAGAGAATTTGGGAGATCTGTCTCTCCGATGTATCCAAGCAATCAAATCCCATCTATTGAGTTCACTCTACCTCTGAATACTGACCAGAGCATTCCCCATTGTAACACGTCCTGTCCAGCTCAACCACTCCAGTTCTCAGCTAAAGAAATTCCATCAGTCCATGCCCACCTTTCCCACAGGGTGACTATCCTCTCAGAACAGAGATGCCTCCTGACATCTAACCTACATCTGACTTCGTACAACTTGAAATTATTGCCCCTGGTCCTCCCTAACCTATTTAATTGGAACGAGCAGTCAACTGGAACATAACCTATTCTACTTCATCATCTTATAAGCTCCATGCAGGTCGCTGAGCGAGAATGAGAATCTCATTGAATCGTTGGTTTGTCACTACTGGGATCATGCTGTCACAAGGCCAGCATATTAATCAATCCGCTTTTCTTTTAAAAACGCAGTCTTAAGAAACACTGTTTTTGAACATTCGCTACCATATACAACTAAGTACCTTCTGTTAATGATCTGCCCTTTTCCATTTTATATTTCCCTATTTAGCAGATGAGTTGCACAGTTTATCATTTTGTCTGATTGTGCTTTGATAGAACACTGCACATTCAGGCAAGTATACTATGCTGAGCAGACATCGCCTTGTTTTGTTTTCTGACTGTGTTACAATAAAATATCAAGATATTTTTCACCCTTTAAGTGTGCAATATAAATAAATGAAAATAATTTAGGATTAACTGATTGAAATCTGGTTGCAAACACCAATTTTAAAACCGAGATGATCTTTATATTTAAGACCATCTTTTAAAAATATGGTTTCAAATATTATTTGTTATGTTAATGAGGCAAGTAAAAATTCTGCCTGACAGATGATCAGAAGGAAAATGATTTGTTTAAATGGTGCTTTTGTCGCTCTGAGGTGACGGTTGCCCTGATAATGGCTAAACCTGTTTCAGTAAGCCCTGACAAGTTTCTGTGGGAACCAGATATCAAATGAGTTGTTGTTGGGCCCATCTCTTTCATGGAATTCCAAACCCTGCTGGCCAATAGGAGGACTGGCAGTTCTTCAGTCTCAGCAGCACCACCAGGAAGCAATGGTCATTGCTGGGACTGCACCTGACATGGAGAAAACTCATAAACACCTTGGAAGAAGTTTACGTGGGGATGATGGTGTTAGAGTTAACCAGTCTTAGTTTGGCAAGCCTCAGCTAGAGGGAGGGGGAGAATGGCTGATGGGGCTGAAGGAGGGGCGAGCGGGCTCATGTTATGCTGGCTGTGGGGAGTCCCCCATATTGCAGGAGGGCTCCTCCTGGACCACGTGTAGCAATGGTCCCTTCTCTGGAGTCCTTGTAACAATCCCCAGGGTTGACTAGACAGTGTCCCTTATGGCACATGGCCCACCTACTGCTGATAAAATGACAGCAGGATCCTAAGGTGACCCTTAATTGGCCAATCAGTTGCCTCAAATAACATCTGAGTGAGGAGCTGTCTTTGCTTGTCACTTAATGGTCCAACCACCTCCTAATCTGCTCCCAAGTGCCCCATCATGTTCTGTCTATGAAACAAAAACCATTTAACCAAAACCTTTCCTGATCTCAGGATGTTCCAACACACTTTGAGAGGGGAAAAATTTAAACGGGACCTAAGGGGCAACATTTTCATGCGTGGTGGTGCGTGTATGGAATAAGCTGCCAGAGGAAGTGGTGGAGACTGGTACAATTACAACATTTAACAGACACCTGGATGGTACATGAACAGGAAGGGTTTGGAGGGATATGGGCCAAGTGCTGGCAAATGGGACTAGATTAGGTTAGGATATCTGATCAGCATGGACGAGTTTGACCAAAGGATTTGTTTCCATACTGTACATCTCTACAACCCGATGACTTTATGACATTATTGCTCTGAAATTCACGTGATTATATTAAAAGGGCAACTTTCAATATTTTGGTGGCCAGGGACACATCCAAAACTTCAAAGCATAATAAATAGCCTGTGCACAGCTGTAACAAGCATTAGAAAACCTCTTCATTTCAATTTATCCTCATAATATTTAAGTGAGTTCCAACTTGTTGCCTAGTCATTGAACTGGTTTTGTATATTGGTTGTACAATTATGAAAATTGCATCATTTAATTTCCAATGCAATGTTGGCAATCTGTTTAACATGTGGGTAGCAAGTTTAAAATCTACTTTTTATTTCAGCAACATTTTGACATTGGACTGCAAATGTATTGTTGCATAGATGTGGTTTCATGAAATAGTGATGTTTTAAACTGCCTCTTTTAATTCAAAGTAAAACAGAGCACTGAGGAGGGACCATTAATCTTTAACACATAGGCCAACATAAAGCCTTTATGAGTTGATCGCTAAGGGGGGGACCAGTGGCCAGGTCAAGTATTGAAAGCCAAGTGCTAGCTTTGATACCTGAACACAAAGAAGGAGGCTGCTGGGTTTGCTGTGTGAAGACTTTGTAAGTTCAGAAACCCTCAAACTATAGAGAGAGCCTGAGAGAGAGAGAGAGAGAGAGAGGGAGGGAGGGAAACAGCATCTGTTGTACACAAGAGGAAAAAGGTACATTTTTTGTTGGCTACAGACAGAGAGCTGGTGAAAACTAATTTTCCTATCATAGAGACAAGACTGTTCAAGAGCAAAGGACACTGCAAGATTCACCCTGGCATAGAAGGAGGAGCTGACAGAGTGGGCATTGCTACTGGAAATTGATTTGGGAATTCTCAGAAAGCTGAAGATACTGATTGTTGATGGACCCTGAACACTATAACTCAGTGAAATAGGGAGAGACAGGCCTGTTGGAAGCTGGGAGTGACATTGGACTAGTTCCTTAGAATGATTACAATTCCTTGAAGAGTACTGTACAGTGCAGTTTGAACTTGATCATGCTAAGATATTTAATGAGGAATATATTTTCAGTAATTTGGTCTGCCTACAAAGTAATGTTTAGTGATTGTTAATTTTAATTTGTTTTTACAATAAAAGTTTTCAAACATGTGTACAAGAAAATTTTCTGATTCAGGATGTGGATGTACCTTCTACATAAGATGCAAAGCTTGACCTACTCTTGGGAAATAAGGCAGGGCAGATAACTGAGGTGTCAGTGGGGGAGAACTTTGGGACTAGCGGCCATACTTCTAATAGTTTTTAACTAGTGACAGAAAAAGATTGACTGGATCTAAAAGTTAAAGTTCAAAATTGGAGGAAGGCAAGATCTTTCATAACTTGTTAGGGAGTAGATGTTCTCAGGTAAAGGAATGACCAGAAAATGGGAGGCCTTCAGAAATGAAATAACGAGAGTCCAGAGACAGTGTATTATTGTTAGGGTAAAAGGCAAGGCTGGTAGGTGTAGGGAATACTGGATCACCAGGAAAATTGATGTTTTAGTCAAGTAAAAGAAGGAAACATATATTAGGTATAGAGTTCAATGATGCCCTAAAAGAGTATAAAAGCTGTAGGAGGATAATGAAAAGGGAAATCGGGAGGGAAAAGGGACAAATAGGGTTAAGGAGAATCCAAAGAGATTGTATAAATATATTAAGGACAAGGGTAACTAGGGAGAGAATAGGGCCCCTTGAAGATCAACTAGGAGAAAGCTTCCTCATTTCCCCTCTCCCCACCTTATCTCAGTCCCAACCCTCGGACTCAGCACCGCCTTCTTGACCTGCAATCTTCTTCCCGACCTCTCCGCCCCCACCCCCTCTCCAGCCTATCACCCTCACCTTAACCTATCGCATTCCCAATGCCCCTCCCCCAAGTCCCTCCTCCCTACCTTTTATCTTAGCCTGCTTGGCACACCTTCCTCATTCCTGAAGAAGGGCTTATGCCCGAAACATCAATTCTCCTGCTCCTTGGATGCTGCCTGACCTGCTGCGCTTTTCCAGCAACACATTTTTCACCCCTTGAAGATCAGCAAGGTCACCTATGTGTGGAACCGCAGCAGATGGGGGAGATACTAAATGAATATTTTGCATCAGTGTTTACTGTGGAGAAGGATATCAAAGATAGAGAACATGGGGAAATGAGTAGCGACATCTTGAAAAATGTCCATATTGCAGAGGAGGTGGTGCTGGACAACCTAAAACACACAAAGTTGGATAAATCCCCAGCATCTTATTGGGTTTACCCTAGAACTCTGTGGGAAGCTAGGGAAGTGATTGCTGGGCCTCTTGCTGAGATATTTGTATCATTGTTAGGTGCGGTGCCAGAAGACTGGAGGTTGGTTAACGTGGTGCCATTATTTAAGGAAGATGGTAAGGAAAAGCCAGGGAACTATAGACTGGTGAGCCTGATGTAGGTGTTGGGCAAGTTGTTGGAGGGAATCCTGAGGGACAGGATGTACATGTATTCAGAAAGGCAAGGAATGATTAGGGATAGTCCCCATGGCTTTGTGCGTGGGAAATCATGTCTCATGAACTTGATTGAGTTTTTTGAAGAAGTAACAAAGAGGATTGATGAGGGCAGAGTGGTAGACGTGATCTATATGGACTTCAGTAAGGTGTTTGACAAGGTTCCTCATGGTAGACTGGTTAGCAAGGTTAGATTACACGGAAAAGAGGGAGAACTAGCTATTTGGATACAGAACTGGCTTGGAGTGAGAAGATAGAGGGTAGTGGTGGAGGGTTGTTTTTCAGACTGGAGGCCTGTGACCAGTGGTGTGCCACAAGGATCAGTGCTGGGTCCACTGCTTTTCGCTATTTATATAAATGATTTGGAGGTGAACATAGGATGTATAGTTTGCAGATGACACCAAAACTGGAGGTGTTGTGGACAGTGAAGAAAGGTACCTCATATTACAACAGGATCTTGATCAGATGGGCCATTGGGCCAAGGAATGGCAGATGGAGTTTAATTTAGATAAATGTGAGGTGCTGCATTTTGAAAAGGCAAATCAAGGCCGGATTTATAGACTTAATGGTAAGGTCCTAGAGAGTGTTGCTGAACAAAGAGACCTTGGAGTGCGGGCTCATAGTTTCTTGCAAGTAGAGTCACAGGTAGATAGGACAGTGAAGAAGGCATTTAGTATGCTTTCCTTTATTGGTTAGAGCATGGAGTTTAGGAGTTGGGAGGTCATGTTGTGACTGTACAGGACATTGGTTAGGCCACTTTTAGAATACTGTGTACAATTTTGCTATAGGAAGGATGTTGTGAAACTTGACAGGGTTCAGAAATGATTTGCATAGTTGTTGGCAGAGTTGGAGGGTTTGAGCTATAAGGAGAGGCTAAATAGCTGGGGCTGTTTTCCCTGGAGCATCGGAGGCTGAAGGGTGACCTTATAGAGGTTTATAACATTATGAGGGGCCTGGATAGGATAAATAGATAAGGTCTTTTCCCTGGGGTGGGGGAGTCCAAAACTAGAGGGCATAGGTTTAAGGGTGAGAGGAGAAAGACTTACAAGAGACCTAAGGAGCAACGTTTTTATGCAAAGGGTTTCAGTATGAAATGAGCTGCCAGAGGAAGTGGTGGAGGCTGATACAATTACAACATTTAAAAGGCACCTGGATGGGTATATGAATAGGAAAGGTTTAGAGAGATATGGGCCAAGTGCTGGCAAATGGGACTAGATTAATTTGGGATATCTGGTGGGCATGGACGAGTTGGACGGAAGGGTCTGTTTCTGTGCTGTACAGCTCTATGAGTATATGCATATCTATTTGCATTGATCAAGCACCACTCACAATGTCAAGTTGTCCTACCACTGGCAGCCAAGCTTTCTGCTGTCCAAGTCCTAAGCTTTGAAATTCCTCTCCTCCCCTACCTATAAGATATGCCGTGAAGCTCATCCCATCAACAAGCTAACTGGTCACATCTTCTGATTGGTCCACCTTTGCCTCAGCATCAACTTCCATCACAGAATGATCCTGAGAAGCACCTCGGGGGTGTTGCTATCTAATTGAAGGTTGTTGTTGTTGTTTCAGGGTGCTTTGCAACCAATAAAAAGTAATGATGAAGTGTAATCCCTGTTATAATGTAGGAATATGATGAGACTTGATTGTGATTCCCTTCATGGTTCAATAGCTTGGCCCTCTCTGTGATATGAGGAGAAAGTGAGGTCTGCAGATGCTGGAGATCAGAGCTGAAAATGTGTTGCTGGAAAAGCGCAGCAGGTCAGACAGCATCCAGGGAACAGGAGAATCGACATTCCTGAAGAAGGGCTTATGCCCGAAACGTCGATTCTCCTGTTCCCTGGATGCTGTCTGACCTGCTGCGCTGTTCCAGCAACACATTTTCACCTCTCTGTGATATAATGAGTTTTATATCAGTCATGATGATGTAATGGACCACTTGAACCTGACAGCAATAGAACCATAGAATCCCTACAATGCGGAACCAGGCCATTCGGCCCATTGAGTGCACACGCTCCTCCGAAGAGCATCCCACCCAGACCAATGCCCTATCCTATCCCTGTAACCTTGCATTCCCCATGGCTAACCCACCTAACTTGCACATCCCTGGACACCGTAGGCAATTTAATACAGCCAATCCACTGCACATCTTCCATCAGTAAATGAGAGAGTACAGTGTCTAGAATGAGTGTATGAAGAGAGAGATTGGAGACATTGCACTGGATAGCTGTATTGAGAATTTACAATGTACAAATGTAAACAGTAATTAGAAATTAGAAGCAAGCAGCATCAGGGATGGTGTAAATGCAGATGTCTAGTCCCTGAAGATACTCCACACCAGATTCTCAATCTCCAGGTCGCACTATTGGCTTAAAGCACAAGATATAACATGTTGCCAACTGGGGAGACAACACCAGAGCCAGGATCTGGAGTTGAAACAGAATTGAAGGGACACGGTGTAGAGGGAAAACAAAACCAGGTGCAACCTTAGATGACTCTGAAGGTGCAGTTGAGCTTAGAAAATGTGGGAAGTTTCTGAAGGCAGGCCAAGAGCTTCGAAGATTTCAGGTTAAGGGTATAGATTGAGAAAACGCTGATGGGCGGTAAAAAGAACTTCCAAAGCCTAGCTGTAAGTAAACAGTATTGTAGAGAGGAAAAACACAGGACTGAAACACGTTGACAGTAAGAAGGAGGAGAAAGGGAGGACCGCAGATGCTGGAGATCAGAGTCGAACAGTGGAAACGGCGGCAGTTTGAAATGAAGAGGTCAAGGGTGGGTAGCAGGCCAGCACGGGGTGTCCAGGTGGATGGGATGCGTTGGAGGCAGAAGAAGGGGTTCTCGGTGGGTGGGCGGGTATCCTGGTTGATAAAGTGGGCCCGGAGGTGGAGGCGGCTGAAGAAACATTCGAGGTTGCAGCGTGTGTTGAACTCATTAATCTGGGACTGTAGACGGATAAAGGTGAGGCCTTTGCTGAGGACTAAACATTTGTCCTCCATGAGGGAGAGGTCTGGGGGAATGGTGAACACACTGCAGGGTTGGGAGCTAGGACCTGGAGTGGGCCTGAGCTGGAGATGAGGGCGGAGACAGTTGCTTGAGTGGGCGTGGTAATAGGGTCAGGAGTGACGTCACCAACAAAATTGACACTCACAAGTGGGGCGGAAGTGAGTCTTATAGCTGTGTCCACAGGGGCGGAAGTGAAGTCATGAGCAATGCAGCTGCCGTTTCGGTTTGGTTCTCAGCGGGTGACATCACTGGTGGCGGAAGTGACATCGGCGACCGAGGCTTCTGTATTTCGGTGAGTGGTGTCCATCAGGGCAGAAGTGGCTGCCGTGGCGGACGCTTCGTGGGCAGAAGTGATGTACAAGGTAGGTATCGCGGCTGTGCTGGGGGTGGTGAAACTGGCCACGGTGGTGGATCCTGCAGTGGTCAGGACAGCAGTAGTCTTCCTGGCAGTCGCGGAGATGGTTGGGTGGACGGCGAGCTCGGAGGTGGTGTGGTCGGCAGTGGCTGTGGGCCGTGCAGCGGCGGGCGGAAGCGACATCATCGATTGCCCCGGCAGTTGTGGAAGGAGCGGCCATGTGGCTAATGGCGTCTGGACAGTTCCAGAGGCTAGGAGAAGGTTCTAGAAGGTTCGAGGAAACTCGTGTATGGAGGCAAGTACATGAAAGTTTGTTTAGCTTGCATTCTTTTATGTCAGATGCAGTAGAGAAATATCCTTTGTTGAGAGCATGTATCCTTCTGAGGATGTAGAAATACAGGAGTCCGCTGTAGGACTGGGAAGGTGTGGTTCTGAACTGGGGCAGGACTGACTCCAAGTAGAGTAGATGGCGGTGCATGGCTGATAGCGTGGAGCGGAGGATCCAGAAAGAGAATTGTTGTAGATTTCAGATTTGAAGTGTGTGCCATGTATCCTGTTCAGGTCCAAACTGTGTTGGTCTAAATATGGTCCAGAGTCCATGTGGAATCAGACGGTTCCATCGGCAGGTGCTGAGGAAGGAGATATGGCTGTGGTACCGAATCTGTTTAAGGACGTGGCTGAAGAGCTTCAGGGCAGAGGAGAGGACTGGAGACGGGGGGGGGTGGTACAGTGAGACAGGGACTCACTGAGATCCTTGTAGAGACAGGAGGAGAGCTTCTTCAAGGTAGGTATCGTTGGAAGAGGCTTCACAGCAGCGTTGAAATCAAAAAGGAGAAAGTGAGGACTGCACATGCTGGAGATCAGAGTCGAGAGTGTGGTGCTGGGAAAGCACAGCAGGTCAGGCAGCATCCGAGGAGCAGGAGAATCGACATTAAGGGCATAAGCCCTTCATCAGGAATGAGGCTTTTGGGCCAGGGGGGCTGAATGATAAATGGGAGGGAGGGGGGTGGAATGGATAACAGGGAAAGTCTGTCCCGGTAAACCCACTGTCTCAGCCTGTGTCTGTCTCACCGAACTCATGTCTTCCTACCTTGACATCGTCCTGTCCCCCTTAGTCCATGAACTCCCCATGTACGTTCGTGACACCTGTAGAAGTGCCATCCCTTATTCCCAATTCCACCGTCTCCACCGCATCTGTTCCCAGGATGACCAATTCCCCCTCAGAAGGTCCCAAATGGTCTCCTACTTCCATGATCGCAACCTTCTCTTCCTACGTGGATGACAATGCCCTCCAGCCCATCTCCTCCACTTCACATACCACCGCCCTTGAACCCCATCCCTCCCAATGCAACAAGGACAGAATCCCCCGGTCCTCCCCTTCCACCCTACTGAACTCTGCATACAACGCATTATCCTCAAACCACTTCCACCACCTCCAAATGGACCCCACCACCAAAGATATATTTCCCTCCCTACCTCTATCAGCATTTTGGAGAGACCATTCCCTCCATGACTCCCTCATCTGGTCCAGGGCCCCCTCCAACACACACCCCACTTCTGGCACCTTTCCCTGCTACCGCAGGAAGTGCAAAACCTGTGCCCGCACCACACCCTTTGCCTCTGTCCAAGGCCCCAAGGGATCCTTTCACATCCGTCAGAAATTCACCTGCACCTCTCCCAATGTCATCTGCATCCATTGCATCCGGTGTGGTCTCCTCTACATCGGGGAGACAGAATGCCTTCGTGCAGACCATTTCAGAGAACATCTCTGAGACACCCGCACCCACCATCTCCACTGCCAAGTGGCTGAACACTTCAACTCTCCCTCCCACTCCGTCAAGGACATGCAGGTCCTGGGCCTCCTCCACCACCAAACTGTTACCACCCGGCGCCTCATATGCCACCTTGGGACCCTGCAATCACATGAGGTAAATATGGATTTCAACAGCTTCATTATTTCCTCATCCCCATATTATCCCAGTGTCAGGCCTCCACCTCGGTACCACCCTCCAGATCTGTCCATCACTCCCCCCCTCAGACCTATCACCTTCTCCCCCAACTTCATCCACCTATCGCTTTTCCAGCTATCCACCCCACCCCATCTCAGTTATTTCTCAGCCCTGGCCCCAAGCATCATTCCTGATGAAGGTCTTATGCCCGAAACGTCGATTCTCCTTCCCCTCGGATGCTGCCTGACCTGCTGTGGTTTCCCATCGCCACACTCTCGACTCTGATCTCCAGCATCTGTAGTCTTCACTTTCTCCAAATCCATTTGTGGTCAAAGATAACCCCCAGGATGTTGACAAGTTTGGGTCTTTTAAACATCCATAGCTAGTATGTAATAATCATCATCATCATCATCATCTTTATTTTTAAAAGCTCACAAAAACTTGCTGCTGGAAATGTTTTATGGTAAGGGTAAGCATATACAGATCCTCACATACAAAAAGCACTGACCACAGGTAGTAAAGAAACATCAAATCTGTCTCTGATAATTCTTTGCCACTGTGTTCTCAAAATTGCACTTGGGTTTCAATATCTGCCAGCATCAATGAGTTACACAGCACTGAAACAACTTGTTAAGATAATTCATCACATCAGACCCATTGTTCCTTCTCTCCCTGCCCTGATGGTGTTCATTCATTATATACGTGTTTCAGCTGTCCTTTAGTTTTATTTGTTCATCGGATGTGGGCACCACTGGCTAGGCCAGCATTTGTTACTCCCCCTTAACGGCAGTAAAGAGCTGACCACATTGCTGTGGGTCTGGAGTCACGTATGGGTCAGCCAGGTAAGGATGGCAGGTTTCTCTCCATCCAGGACTTCAGCAAACCAGATGAGTTTTTACAACAATCAGCATGGTCTACATCAGACTTGTTGTATTTAATTCTGTATTTTTATTCATTTCAATGTGCATAACTGCACGGGCATCTCCATGTATCTTTTTGGATTCTGATCTTGCACTAGACTAGTTTAAAGATTATTGCTATGATTAGTCTATATTTACATGCATAGATTGCACAATGAATCAGTACATTTAGTCACTTGACAAAGCAGCCAGAGTAGGTTTCTTGGTGTGATTTCATCACTTTAAGTGTCATTAACAACATTGTAATTACATATTAATATCCCAGTAATTGCAATATCAACTCATACCAATGCTTTTACAATTGCACAGTATTCCATTATCAAACATAGTATTTATGAATATTTTAAGTCAGAAAAGCAAAACCCATGTTGATCCATGTAAACAAAGTGGAATAAAACGTATTATTAGAATAAATTATGCAACAAATATGGAAGGAAATTAGACCAATCTATTTGTTTGATGCATGAGAAGAACAACTCATGTCACACAATTTGAATAAATGTGACAAATTATGACTAATAATGTGTTCAAGGATTCTAAGCATTCACCTCCACATGCATTAATGCATTGAATTTTCAAGGATCATCACTTGCACACTTCTCACAGCCAAAGATTAAGGCTAATTTCTCCTCTGCTGCCACCTCATGCAGGAGCATGTCTCAATGGCTGATACACAGCAAACTTTTCGTTACCTCAAAACACTGAGCTTCCTCTATCTGTCCTTTCCAGACAGGTGGCTATCGTGAGGTTGGTATAGAGTAATGGCAGATTACGTGACTGGCATTGGAAGTGCGTGGTCAACACAACAGCATACGTGCCATCTTAATTCTGCTGCCCCCATACCCATCGGTTATAGGAACAGGGACAGACCATTCAGCCACTCAAACTTATTCCACCGTTCATTTTGGTCATGGAGTCTTATGCAAAAGAGGACTATTTGGTGGCTCAGTGGTTATCACTGCTGCATCTCAGCACCAGGGTCCCAGGTTCAATTCCTGCCTCTGGCAACTGTCTGTGTGGAGTTTGCACATTCTCCCTGCATGGGTTTCCTCCCACAGTCCAAAGATGTGCAGGTTTGGTGAATTGGGCATGCCAAATTGCCCATAGTGTTCAGGGATGTGTAGGTTAGGTGCATCAGT
Organism: Chiloscyllium plagiosum; assembly: GCF_004010195.1. Taxonomy (NCBI): domain Eukaryota; kingdom Metazoa; phylum Chordata; class Chondrichthyes; order Orectolobiformes; family Hemiscylliidae; genus Chiloscyllium; species Chiloscyllium plagiosum. The sequence continues at coordinate 18,246,809 of NC_057747.1, read as the reverse complement.
CAGGGGTAAATGTAAAGGAATGGGTCTGGGGTAGGGTATTCTTCAGAGGGTCGGTTGTTGGGCCGAATGGCCTGTTTCCATGCTGTAGGCATTCTATTCTTGATGTTTCCACTTGGGGGAGAGGGTCACTGGATTAGCCATCCAGAGGCACAAAATAATGCTCCAGGGACAAGGGTTCAAAGAGCAGCTGGTGAATTTGGATAGAATGCATTTTTTAGAAATCTGGTTGTGATCAGCTGATCTCGGTAATGGTGACCATGAAACTAGTGAGGATTATTCCAAAATTCCATCTGGTTCACTGATGTCCTTCAGGGAAGGAATTCCGCCATCCTTACCCAGTCTGTCCGACATGTGGTTCTATACCCACAGCAATGTGATTGATTCTTATCTGCCCTCGGAGTGCTGTGCAAGTCACTCCATTAGGGATAGCAGTGAGGCCTACATTCCGTGAAAGAATTAAGAAAGAAGAGTCACTTACAAGGGGATGGCACTCCAAGTGTTGTAACCCAAACGCTACCCTGGCTGTCATTTGTCCCACTCAGCACAGGCAAGGGATTGATCTGGGGGTGTTCTGAATCTGGGTGAATCAATCAGCATCCCCCAGGGTGATAAGAACTTAAGAAATAGGAGTAGTCCATCTGCCACTTCGACCCTGCTCAGCCAATGTCAGATCATGGCTGATCTTTTCATGGACCCCGCTCCACTTACAGAAAAATGTATTGATCCTGGCATGGTTGCTGCCCTGAGGATTGAGCTGTTCCCTGTTGACAGCTACATAAGGCGAGGAGGGTTTCAGAGGGTAGGCTTTATGGGAAGAGGGATTTGGGGATGTTGGCAACCAGGACAAAGAGGTGATTCCCGACTTCACCACTCCCTGCTGCACCCTTTCTAACAGTCAAGCATGAATGACACACTTCTCTCTGCATCTCGCCTACCTGAAAAAGACCCCTCTATGCCTATTCTTTGTTTCCTGTTAGCTAGCCAATCCTCTGACCATGCTGTTATGAACCAGACCATGCTCCCTCAAAATATTTTAAGAAGGTAGCCTACACTCGAACTTTTTCTTATTTTTTAAAAGCAACTGTAAAGTGCTGTGTTCCAGATGCAATTCGATTGGTCAAACTATTCGATGTTAAACAAAACACAATTTATTCAAACAGTATAGTTAAAATACAACCAAAGAAAGAGGAATTTAGAATTACTTAACACTTTTGGAAAACTTAACAGAACAATAGATACAGTGACTATGACTAATGAACAGTTCTAATACAGTAACATCCCATTAATACACCCCTTGGCAAAAAGGTAAATTCAGACACAGATTCTCACATGCAGTTCTCCAATTCAGGAGTGAGAAAACAACAAGAGAGAATTTGGAGAGTGTAGCAGCCAGGAGACATTCACTGAAGCGTCCAACTCTGTTGAGACCCCAATACCTTTCGATACTGCTCAGAAATCCTGATCTGTGTGATAGCTGGCCAGACCTATTCAGGCTGCATTAAAAAAAATCCCAAAGCCTCCCAAAGTTGTTTACTCAAGGGGTCTTCAGGAGCCAGCTCGATACCTCTGCCTTGCAATCTTTTTTCAAAAGAAGCAGGACAAAATAAACTCTTAAATTGATAGCACAGTCACAATGCCAATATGCTATGCCCCCATGCTATTTTCCATGAAACCTTTTGAGGTTGCATCATTCAAATGCCTTCTGAAAATAAAGTTCCCTTCCTGCCTCCAAACACAACACAAAAATAAGCATAAAATTCCACCCTCCCAACTAATGTCCAATCCAGATCTTATTCAGACCTCCAATTCCGTAAGCTTTCACTTTTGCTTGTAACAGCCCTACTTTGTATTCTCACTTCTCTAATTAAAGCTGTTATTAATATTGAACCAAATTATATATTATTAATATTGAATTGGTACTTACAATATCATCAACATGTTAATTTGTCATTCCATTGGTTTGTTTGCAACTATTAATAAGGACGATATATGTCACAGTTTCCCAGATGGATTGAATAATTTTCTGTAAACCAAATCAATGCATTCATTTCATTATTTGAGCACAATTAATTTTGCTGGTTGGAAAAATGTTTGCGATGTTTCACAATGCTGCCTATTTTGTGGAGAGATGGAGTAATAAATCATGGGAAGATTGATACTATTGGAAAGTAATTAAGTGAAATCTTATAGGGGCCTGAACGATATTGGCAAAGTAATGGAATACAGGAGAAGGCTCTCAGTAACTTGCTGCATCTTTTAACTAAGTTCTAGGCATCAACGCAAGTTTCTCACTAAGTAGTAGTGAGTAGCCTGTTAAGGGGGATTTCTACTTATAATTGGCTCTATTAACTGCATTAAAAATAATGAAAGGACTGCAGATGGTGGAAATCTGAATCAAAAACAAAACCAGAAATTGCTGGAGCTGGGCTGGAAGCCTGTGTGGAAAGAGAAACAGAGTTAACATTTCGAGTTCAACAACCCTTCCTCAGAGCTGGAGTTTCTGTTTCTGACCCTTCTTCAGAACTGAATTTCTCCAGCAATTTCTGTATTTGTTTTTGTTATTAACTGCAGATCTCATCTTATTAACATAAAGCATTCTGCTGTGAGTAAACTAGACAGCGAGGATTTTCTGATCCAGAAGTCACCTAGTGACTTCAGCTTGCTGTTAGGAGGTCTGTGAAGGTCCTCCGTGTAGACTGGGGTACACCTACATCTCAAGATACCATCCTCATGCTCCCCTCAACCATAGCCATTGGCATTCAACATTTGCTGGTCTGTAAGATCCCTTAATGGTGTATTTCTGATTCACCACACTGCACGCTGGACCAGCAACTCTCATTGTAACACTGCAGCAAGGAGACTGTGCACTCAAGGACACACACCTAGCTTCCAGACTGGACCAAGCTGTATCTCCAGCCCCTTTGTTTGCTCCCTTAACACTTATACAGTCTGAGCCAATGTGCATTCTCACAACATTCCTACCTTGCCTTAACCTTTCTGCACCTTCCCCCTTCAGTACCAGGCTGACAGTACTGCTATAGCACAGCCACAAAACCAGGAAGTCTATCATGACTGTCAGCGGTCTTCAGTTAGGTAAAGGGAGATGGCCTTTAATCAGGGGATCCTGGCACAGTAAGCCAATGCCAGCCACTGATTCCAGTCCAGGATCGCGAACACGGTCAGTCAGCCACAAAGGGCTGTACTACCCACTTTCATCCCCTGTAATATCTGCTCCTCTCTCACCCTAAGAGGAAAACAGCCCACAACAGGGCAGAAGGAGTCATGATGGGTCTTGGGTTGTCTGACATTCAGCTCCTCACCCATCCTGTGGAGGCGACTCTGACTCTGACCACCCACACTGGCTAACAGACCATGCCTGAGCCCCTGGACTGGTATTGGGGGTTACCCTTGACTTACTGCACAATAATGCAGTGGGACTGTCAGCCTGCTATCTCTGTCTGAGGGACAGACACTGAAAGGCAGGGCCAGGTAAGGTAGGAATGGTAGTGAGCTTACAGGTAGGCTCAGAGTGAGTGAACAAATACACAGACTGGAGATACAGCCTGGTCCAGTCCAGGAGCTGGGTGTGTGTCCCTGAGTGCACAGTGTCCTTGCTGCAGCGTTACAATGAGAAGAACTGGTACAGCCAAAGTGCAGCATTGAAGAGCAGAAGTGTCCTGTGAGTGGATTGGAGATGTGCCATTAGGGTTCTGAGAGACTGGCACACGTCAGATGCCAACGTGCATCATTACCATGTGCATGGGGTTGGCGCCAGTGGAGTGTGTCCTGAGACGCTGGTGCCTCATGTCCAACATGAACATCCTTTGGAGTGACCATTGAGCCTGAGGGGTCACCAGGTGTTGGCTCTGGTTCTCATGTCGTGAATTTGCCATGTCTGGTTAGCTCACAGTGCATGCTGGGATAGGAAGCTGCATGTCAATAAGGTCATCAACAAACAGTAAGCCCCTTAATATGCAAGTCACTGCCGCCTCAAGGGATTCTAACCCTGACACTGAGAACATAAGATCATAACTTCAGAAGGTATAGGAGCAAATTTAGGCCATTTAGTCCATCAGGTCTGCTCTACCATTTCATCATGGCTGATATTTTTCTCAACTCCATTTGCCTGCTTTCTCCCTGTACATCTTGATTCCCTTAATAATCAAAAACCTGTCTTTCTCTGTCATAAATAAACTCAATGACTTGGCCTCCACAGTTCTCTGAGGCAAAGAGTTCCACAGAGACACCACCCTCTGACTGAAGAAACTTCGCCTCATCTCAGTTCTAAAGGGTCGTCCCTTCACTCTGAGACTGTGCCTTTGGGTCCTAGTCTTTGCTACTTGTTAGTTACTTTGCTACTTTCCTCTCCTCACACCCCAATCCTGACAGCAATCTTCACCCCCCCCACCCCCAACCCCACAGCTTCCCTC
>NC_057747.1:18218996-18241704 GCF_004010195.1 Chiloscyllium plagiosum | reverse complement strand
CCTCCCTCCACACACCCATCCCCACAGCCTCCCTCCCTCCACACACCCATCCCCACAGCCTCCCTCCCTCCGTACACCCATCCTCACAGCATCCCTCCCTCCGCACACCTATCTTCCACATCGTCCTAACCCCCCACCACTCCCATCCCCACACCCACCCTCTCCCACATCCCAATCCCTACAGTATTATTGAGGGACGTTATTCTGACCTTGCACTGCCTTTTGTGTGAATCTTATTCTTTATAATAAAAGCAAAATTCTGCAGATTTTGGAATTTGGAAAATTTTGAAAAACTGCAGAACTTTGCTTTTCTGCTAAGCTTGTTGGAAATGCTCAATGGATCAGACTGCATCTGCAAAGAGAGAAAAACAGTGTTCATAGTTCACTCCATGATTTATCATCAAACTTGCCAAACTTACTGAATATTTCCAGCACTTTCTATTTGCAGAAAAGCCCACTTCTAATTTTAAGTTTCTGCTCCTCATCTTAATCCTCCCCACCTCATTTTTTCATTTCTTTTGCACTCCAACTCAGAGTCAATCCCTGAACTGAGGCAATTATAATTTCCTGGGTGTTTTTTATGTCTTTGTCCCCTGCCTCTTTGCTGCACTCTCCAATCAGGAGAAACATTTTTACTCTACCCTATGAAGTCATTCAATTATCTTAACCCCCTCAATTAGATCACCCCTTAGCCTCTATACACAAAATAATACAAGGTGAAAATACATCCAATTTAAACCGTTCACTCAGATATTACACCAGTGAATTACCTCTGCACAACACTGTCCATCCCACACTTATGAACCTTTATACACAAAACCAAGGGTACAATGGTGAGAGTATCCCAGCATCGAGAGTACAAAGGTCTGTCCCATTCCTACTATAATCTTTGTTCCGTATTCCAAGCCTTTGAGAAACCATAATGTGCATCACTTAAATATATTGACTAACGGCTGAGATTAATAACAAACAGGAGTAAACCTGCAACCCCAAACAAAGTGAATGCACTTTACTTTAAAATGGTAATTCAGTATTAATAGAGAGAAAATAGCTACATTGCTACAATATTAAAATATTCAGTACATGAAGATCAGTGCAATTACAAAATGAGGAAGTTGACGCATATGCAAGAATCATAGACTTAATTCAGTGTCCTGTGGGTCCATAAAAATCTATAAATCTGTCTTTGTTTCTATCCTTTACTTTTGCAACAATGCAACATTTGCTCGAGTACAGATGCTACGAATACTTTATTTTCACAGAACCGTGTGATTTCCTTCTGTGGCAGAATCATCTGTGAATTAAATCTGATACCTTTCTACACGCTCTGAAGGGAACCATACTGTCTTCAGATCACTAATTGCACTATTCATGATAAAATGCACATGTCACAATGATCTCTGGTTTTATGTCTGTGGCCAGAGGAATGCACTGGTAATCCAACCTCATTACCAGGTGCCCTATTGGTGTAAATGTTGATTCAATCACTAAAGTGGTCAGATCCTTTTTATTTAGTACCACAATCCAGGATAAAAAAAGGTAATTTCATCAGGCTTCTTTAACGGACTCAAAATAATCCATTTATTATAACATAAATCTTACTCTTAAAATAAGTGACCACACTGGTTAACATCTCTGCTGCATTCCAGAATCAGCTCTTCTTAAAACATAACACACAAATACGCAACACTAAAGAAAACAATCTCTGCAGTGATATGGATTTTTAAAAAGGGTTAAAAAAACGTCTGAAAACAAAGGACAGAATATAATGACTTCTTGTGTTCCACTGGATTGCCTGCGTACAAAACAAAATTCCTGATTCCATTCTTGATCAAGGGCTTTTGGGTGGCACAGTGGTTAGCACTGCTGCCTCACAGCGCCAGCGACCCGGGTTCAATTCCCGCCTCAGGCAACTGTCTGTGTGGAGTTTGCATGTTCTCCCCGTGTCTGTGTAGGTTTCCTCCCACAGTCCAAACATGTGCAGGTTAGGTGAATTGGCCCTGCTAAATTGCCCGTAGTGTTAGGTGAAGGGGTAAATGTATGGGAATGGGTCTGGGTGGGTTGCTCTTCGGAGGGTCGGTGTGGACTTGTTGGGCCAAAGGGCCTGTTTCCACACTGTAGGGAATCTAATCTTTTCCCCAAAACGTCGATTTTCCTGCTCCTCGGATGCTGCCTGACCTGCTGTGTTTTTCCAGCACCATTCTAATCTAAACTCTGGTTTCCAGCATCTGCAGTCCTCATTTTTGCCTACAAAATAAAATTGCCAATTTAATATCATGCAGAAACAAAAGAGTAAACTTTTGATGCAAAAATATTTAGAGAATTGTAAATACGAAAATGTTCATACTGTACATTCTTTGGTTCAAATTTCATACACCATCAAATAATCAACAAAGGAACAAATCTTGGTAAACTTTACCAAGCAAAATATTTTGGATACAGCTACAGCCAGATTCTGGCTCCATCCCAAGCCCAGTTCTCCTACTGGAGTCACTTATAAGGTCACCCAGACTCTCCATTCCTAGTAACATCCTGGTAAATCTCTTCAGAACCCCCTCCAATTTAATAATATCCTTCCTATAGCAAGACAGTGATGTTAATCAAATATTTATGGTCATTGAAAGACATATCAATTCAGTTCTAAACTAAACCAAAAGCATCAACTTTAACACCGGGTGGGGAACTGAGACTGGAGGGAACAAGTCACAGTTTCTGCTTGGCCATTAGGGTGAAAATCGAGGCTGAGATGTCTGCTTCTGATTCTTGTCAGTGTACACTTTAACTAACTTAAAATCTGAATGAATCTGGCAGCTTTTGTATACTCCGCCTTTCAGTCACAAAGATAAAGGAGCAATGTGAGCATCGAATGCCAGTTTTGAAACTGATATTTACAGCATCGATATAAGTTGTGATATGAGCGAGATTTTGAGTACAGGATGCAAGACGAAAGGTCTGCTGGAAAAGCACAGCAGGTCAGGCAGCATCCATGGAACAGGGGTATCGATGTTTTGGGCATAAGCTCTTCATCAGGAATGAGGCTTGTGGATCAGGAGTGCTGACAGATAAACTGGGGGGAAGGTAGCTGGGAATGTGATAGGTAGATGAAGGTGAGAGAGAAGGCGATAGGGTCGGAGAGGTGGCCAGAGCAGATAGATAGGAAAGACAATGGCCAGGTCAAGAGGGTGGTGCCGGGTTGGAGCCTTGGGACTGAGATAAGGTGGAGGAGGGGAAATGAGGAAACTGGTGAAATACACACTTATCCTGTGTGGTTGCAGGGTCTCAAGGTGGAAGATGAGGCGTTCTTCCTCCAGGCATCTGGTGGTTAGGGTATGGCGATGAGGGAGGCCCAGGACCGGTATGCCCTTGGCAGAGTGGAGGGGGAGTTGAAGTGTTCAGCCACGGGGCGGTGGGGTAAGTGAGTGCGGGTGTCCCAGAGATGTTCTCTGTAACAATCCACAAGTTGGTGTTCTGTCTCCCCGATGTAGAGGAGACCACATCGAGTGCAATGGATACAATTGGTGACATTTATGGAGGTACAGGTAAATTTCTGTCAGGTGTGGAAGGACCCTTTGAGGCCTTGGATGGTGGTGAAGGGAGTGGTGTGGGCGTAGGTTTTGCACTTTCTGTGGTGGCAAGGGAAATGGGAGCATGGATCTGACAAGGGAGTCGCGGAGGGTCTCTCCAAAATGTTGTTAGGCTGGGGAGAGAAATATATCCCTCGTGGTGGGATCTGTTTGTAAGTGGCGGAAGTGGCAGAGGATGATACGATGTATATGGATGTTGGTGGGGTGGAAGGTGAGGACCGGAGGGGTTCTGTCCTTGTCGCACTGGGTGGGGTGAGGTTCGAGGGCAGAGGTGAGGGAAATGGAGGAGATGAGCTGGAGGGCATTGTTGTCCACGTGGGAGGGGAAATTGCTGTCTTTGAAGAAGGAGGCCATCTGGGATTTTCTATGGGATTCATCAAAGTAAGCATGCTTATTAACTGACAGCCATGGTAATCAAACCACAAAAATAAAACGTAGGGATTTTCAAGACAGCTTTCGCTCTGAGATCTGATTTGTCCAGCATTACCATCAGCTGGGATCATAACAACAGCCAATGAAGTACTTTGAAACACAGTGGTTACTATGATGTAGGAAACATAGCAGCAAAACTACACTCTGCAAATTCAGTGGGGATAGGTGTGTAAAATATACATGACAATAACATATATCATTTTTGGCATTTGGATTATTTTAACAAGTAAAGCATTTGACATTGGTTGATCCATTGAATTTTATTTCAAATAATAGTTCAGAAAGTCATTTTGGAACAGCGACATAAATGCATCACTTCCAAGGAGACATGTGACTGCAAAGGAGGTTTAGACAAAACACCTGGAAATTAATAGAATATGATGTTTTACATTTTCGGATTTATGATAGGCAACGTAAATGCATTTAGTCATTAGTTTTGTTTTGGGCTCAGGACAGAGGACTCAGAGTTCAGTTGCTGCCTGAACTGCTGTGCTCTTCCAGCACCACTAATCCAAAATCTGGTTTCCAGCACCTGCAGTCATTGTTTTTACCTGAGAAGAATTCAGTTGAATTCAACAGCACGTTTAGTTTCCCTTCTAGCAGGAGTTTGTTCTGTTCAGTACAGATTAAACCAGACACTGGATCATCAGTGTTTTCTCCAGTTTGTGAAGTTTCCAACACTAGGAACTTTTGGGACAGAAAACCCCAGTTTTTCTTCGTTATTTTCTTCTTCATTCACAGGCTGCAGGCATCACTGGCTGGGACAGCATTTACCCCCTATCCCTAACTGCCCAGATGGCAGTTAAGAGTTAACCACATTGCTATGGATCTGGAATCACATTTAGTCCAGACCAGGTAAGATTTCCTTCCTTCAAGGATATTGGTGAACCAGACGGGTTTTTCCCAACAATCGACATTGGCTTCATGGTCATCACTGGACTTTTAATTCAGATTTCACCATCTACTATGGCAAGATTCGAAGCCAGATCCTCAGAACATTACCTGGGTCTCTGGTTTGACAGTCTAGCAATAACACCAGTAGGCCATTAGCTCCGCATTGTTAGAATTGGAAAGCCTACACCATCAGAACTGTGAAATCCAGCAATCTCAGAGGAGAAGTGTACAATTGTGTTTACAGTTCAAGAAAGATAAATGAAAGAAGTCAACTAGTTAGAAATGTAAAGGGTTCAGATGGGAGCATAATTTCTCTGGATTTGAGTCTCTGTAACAGATCATGTTGGGAAACAACCTGAAACGTTTTTGTAATGGTTAAGGTCTTGCTGACTGAAAATATCAGCACAAATGTGCACACACCTTTTCTCATTTATATTCTCTTTCGCAAAATAAAACTACATTCTATTGTTAAAGAACAGTGCCATGCTAATATGTTTCAGTGACCAGCCACCACATTAATTAAATAAGTACCTATCAAGAAACGTTTCATTCTGGGATGTGATTTGTCCAGTGACACCATCAGCTTGGGATGGTAACAGCTCTGAGGAATGGAGAGGTGACAGCCGAGTAATATTATCGCTGGACTGATCCAGGCTAAATCCATAGACCCATCCTCACGGAATTTGAATTCAATAAGATTCGGGAAATAAGAGCCTAATGATGACCATGAAACCATTGTCGGGAAAATCCCATCTGGTTCACTAATGTCCTTTAAGGAAGGAAACTGCTATCTGGTTTGGCTTACATGTGACTCCAGACCCACAGCAATGTGGTTGACTCTTAACTGCCTACAGCGGGAATTTCAGGCATTTCCAGAAGAGGTTTCAATGTGAAGGAAAGTCCCTCTGTATGCACACATTATAGTAAGTGTTTACCTCAACACCAGAGAAGTGAAATGAAAAGAGTTACTACCTTAATGTATATCAGCAACGATATGCTACTTGGTTCCAATAAAGATTGATAGGTGCCGCACTTAGTTACCATAATCAATATTTGCCAAAGAAGTTTTTTTGGCACTGGGACATTGTCCCTATCTCAGAATCTGAAGGCCAGGGTTCAACACTCACCTGCTCCGGAGGTGTGTCATAACATGTCTGAACATATGTGTATTTATTAAAAATGTCTTCCTTGATCCGGTAAGAGCAGGAATCAAGCCTAGGTTCTAAATCTTATATTCCTGGTCTTGTCTTACTGCTAAGAATACTTACACAGTCTGCTGAGGTGAGGGAAACATTCACTGTTCCCACAGAACTATCTCAGGATAGCTTCACCCTGCTACATAGTCTGGAGGGCAAAGCAAGATGATGTGAGATTTCAGCACTTCCTGTGATATATACCATCCCAGTAGCGTGTCCCATAGCCAGGCTTACTGCTTACACTACACCTCCCCTCAAATCTCTGACTGTCCCCATTATATTACACCACATTCCACTGCGTAAATAGAAACTACGTTGAGAAAATCCACCAAGAGTGTTTACTAGCTGCACTCATCACTAGGTGCCTTCTGATCAGCAGCTCAGCATTCACCTTCTGTTCACCTGCGCTGGTCTTCCATGATTCAGTTCTCCTTACAAACTGATAAATTGTCGAAATACACACTCATGAAACCAGAGCAGTTTGCTGTGGATTCTTCTAAACCATCTCTCAAAGATTTCCTTTCTCAAAGAAACAGCGTAACTGAAACAATGTGAACTCTGTCCTTCCTCACGCAGTATGAATGAATGCCACCGAGTACCCGCAGCTCAAATTACAACATGCTGAAGGAAACAGAACAACGGGCATGATGAAATACATGTGGAATGAACAAGTCAGAGTCTGGAGCTAATTGCACTTCCTAAAATACCAAGAACTCAGCACATACATTCCATGATTATAAATTTGAGATACATGGGGCCACTGCACTACCCCAGCCTACCACTATTCACACATAGACACGCACACATCTAAACAGACAAACATACAGAGAACACATGGACACACAGACAATCACACACATACACAGGCACGTACAGATAGACGCACGGACAGGCACACACATTCACACAGACAAACACAACGACACACATACACAGGCACATATAGACAGACACACACATACACACAGACAAACACACACATACACAGGCACGTACAGACAGACGTATGTACGCATATAGACAAACATACACATACAGGCACATACAGACAGACACATGTACACATACAGACAAACACACACATGCACAGGCACATACAGACAGACACACACATACACAGGCATGTACAGTCAGGCATACAGACAGACACTCATTCACAAGCACATACAGACACGCACACATTCACAGGCACGTACTGACAGACACACACATAAACAAATACATACAGACACACCGACAGACACACACAAACAAGCAAACACACACATACAGACAGACACACCATCAGGTTAGATTAGATTCCCTACAGTATGGAAACAGGCCCTTCAGCCCAACAAGTCCACACCGACCCTCCAAAGAGTAACCCACCCAGACCCATTCCCACACATATTTATCCCTGACTAATGCACCTAACACTATGTGTAATTTAACAAGGCCAATTCACTTGATCTGCACATCTTTAGATTGTGGGAGGAAACCGGAGCACCCAAAGGAAACCCACGCAGACACGGGGAGAATGTGCAAACTCCACACAGACAGTTGCCTGAGGCGGGAATCAAACCCGGATCCCTGGCGCTGTGAGGCAGCAGTGCTAACTACTCAGCCACCATGCTGCCGAAATGAAGGGCTTATGCCTGAAATGTCGACTCTCCTGCTCCTCGGATGCTGCCTGATCTGCTATGATTTTCCAGCATCACACTCTCGACTCTAATCTCCAACATCCTCAGTCCTCACTTTCTCCACACCAGCAGGCACACACATACACACAAATATATACGGATACACACAAAGACACAAACAGACACACACAGACTGATAAACACAAGACATGCAGACACAACACATGCACAGAGACACACAAATGCACAGACAGATGCACACATGCACAGAGACACACACATACACAGAGAAAGAAGAGGAAAAGGAATGTTGGAAAATAGAAAGGTAAAATGAGGTAAATGTGATACTAGCACTCTAACCTTTCAATCTATCAGTACAATAATATTTTTAATATGTGGATATAACATTTGGAAAACAATGATGAATAATGGGTGGAATGAAATGCGAATGATGGCTGGGAGTGGGTAAGAGCCCAGCATTGCTTTCCTTCAGGAAGACCTGCTGAATGCAGTGTTAGCAACGAGTCTCCCCAGGCACTAAGGCCTCAGGAGCAGAAGAGCAGCCCCTCACCCCTAACTACCACCCACCCCCACTGCCCCTGGGAGAGCAGAGGTAGCTGCCAGTACAGCATAGACCTGAGGGCTCATCCTAACAAGGCACCCAAAGGTGTTTCAGTGTTTGAAAAAAGCTCTAAAGATGGGAACTGTAAAGCGTGCTGGATGTGCCAAACATAACAGCGTCACTCTTTAGCGAACACATTCATTACCCACCTTGCGATGCTCTCTTTACTTCATCTCCAACCCGTGGTGATAAGTTTCTGACAGCTGCTCATGAGCATAATGCCTGAGCAATCTGTTTCCGTGCTTGTCTCCAATAATGAATGAGGTCGAGTAAATTAGTTGCCTTCACTGTTCACCTTTCTCTACAGCTGCATGGCTAATGTGAGCAGAAAAAAAAAATGCATTTTGCCGACAAGTTAATTTTTAAGCCTTCACATAATTTAACGTTGATATTTCTGTCAGGCTTGAGAGGTGGTCACATTGAAATCGAAAGGCCAAAGTGGTTTTGACTTGCACCAATCCACTAATCACCACACACGCATTTCCATTTTACAGACCAAACACCCAACTTTGGATGTTCCTCTTTCATAGTAACCTCTAAAAAATTCCAGCCAGCAAACTAAAGCCACACCAAGGAGCTTTTGTGTCTCATGGAAGCTTCTAGCTTCCATGTGCAACCAGCTCCAATCCCTACTCAGCGTCACTCTTGAAATAACACAAAGAAAATGTTCACGATGAGGCTTTTTTTCACACAGCATTTTACATCAAGGAGGGATGGCCTATGTCTAACCAGGTAATTCTGCAAAACTCCAGCACAGGATCAATTGGCAGCCAATTCAAGGAGAATACATTGTTTGATACAGAGTAAACTCCTCTACTAAAACCTTCATTAATACCTTTTTTACCTCTAGACTTGACTATCCCTCCTACCCTCTAAGGTGTGTCTCTCATATTCTATCCTCTGTCAAACTGAGGTCATCCAAATCTGCTGTTGCTATCTTGACTGAGACTAAGTCCCAGATTGCCTTGGTCCACTCCCACTACAATTCACTCAGAATAGGTCCATAGCGGTTGCCATCTCCCTGGCCCCACTCTCATCCCTGGAACATTTGGATAACAAGGGTGCCCACGTCAGATTTCTGTTGATTGGCTTTCTCTCCACCTTCAACACCATAATTACAACAAAACTCATCTCCATTCTCCAAGACTGAGGACTCTGCTCTCCCCTATGTAACTGGAGCCTCAACTTTCTGACCCATAGACCGTAATTAGTAAGGATAGACAACCTGATAATCCATGATAATCCTCAACACCAGTGCCCCATAACCCTGCAAACTCAACCCCTTACTATGCTCCTTATACGCTCATGATCCTGTGGCCAAAATCAAGTCTAACCCCAGTTACAAGTTTGCTGGTGACAGCACACTAGTGGGTCGGATCTTAAACCGTGATGAGACAGAGTACAGGAAAGAGATAGACAGCTTAGTGGCATGGTGTAACGGCAACAGTCTCTCCCTCATTGTCAGCAAAACGAAGGAGCTAGTCATCAACTTGAAGAAGCAGAGTGGGGGACACTCCCCCGATTGGAGATGGTTGAGAGCTTCAAGTTTCTAGGAATAGATATCACTCACAATCTGTCCTGATCCATCCAAGTTGATGCTACATTCAAGAAAGCACACCAATGCCTCTATGTCCTCGGAGGGCTGACAAGGTTCGGCATGTCCACAATGACTCGTACTAATTTTTAGAGATCTCAGCTTAGTACAGCAACTGCTCTGCCTTAGATTGCAAGAAATTACAGAGAATTGTGAATGTTGCCCAGTCCATCACGAAAACCAGCCTTCCTTCCACCGACTCCGTTTACACTTCCCACTGCCTCGGGAACATAATCAAAGACCCTTCCCACCCCAGTTATACTCTCCTTCATCGGGCAGAAGATAGAAAAGTTTGGTGTGTTGGGTGGAGGGTCGGAGGGGGCTTTCTTTCAGCTTATACAGAGGTTTTTCCCTTAAATACGATCAAAAAGAGCTTGAATTCCTTACATCAGCAGGAGCACAAAGACACCACCAGAAAAATTGAATTTAAATAAGCTCTATCATAATCCCAGGATATCCCAAACACATTTGAACCTCTCCAGTTCATTTTTCTCACATTGTTGCATTTATAATGTATGAACTACAGTCCCAATTCTCACATAGCAAGATCCCACAAGCTGTGATGTGTTAATAGCCATTAAAACGCACTTATATATCAGAGCTCTCTTCCCTATTGGATATGGTCTCATCAATGGTTTCCGGTCACTGCAATAGATGGGGTGACGTGGTCAGAACAGAGATCCTGCCATACCGTTGCATCTACTGAGGATCTCTTAAACTTACCAGTGATTTTCTGATGTGCACAAGACCCGCTTACAATAGAATATAATTGTGTCAAATCAATCTTTGGCTTCAGGAAAAAGGAGAAAAGTTCCTTTTTTCCCAGTTCACTTAAATCAACTACAATTCATCAACATAATCAAGAGGGTATTGACAGTGTCGTCTGTACAGGATATTACTGAGCCTCCCATGTACTGGTGAGTGGTTGAGAAGGTCTATCTTAGTCTTTGGATTTTATCTCCATGAGTGCGCTCTACAACATGAACAAAAGACGAAGGGTAATGACGAATGTAGGGAGATCTGTACAAAACTATCTTGCGTTTTGATAGGGTTCATAAACATGAGTTCTTGTTTTCCAATACTCCCTGTTGTATAGATTTTGAGATATTCATTGAGATTCAACCTGAAAATCGATTAATCAACCTGCTTGATTTTGAGATTGGAAAAGCGCAGCAGGCCAGGCAGCATCTGGGGAGCAGGAGAATCGACGCTTCGGGCATGAGCCCTTCTTCAGGCTTATGCCCGAAACGTCGATTCTCCTGCTCCTCAGATGCTGCCTGGCCTGCTGCGCTTTTCCAGCACCACATTTTTCAACTCTGGTCTCCAGCATCTGCAATCCTCACTTTCTCCTGATTTTGAGGTTGGCCAACTTTGTTTCCTTGGTTATTTTGATCTGGAAGCAATATTTTGTACCTTCATATGCATGTTTAAAGATTCTCATGTGAATTATTTAATATTGTGGCTTTTGACTCTTGGAGAGAATACTCGTTCTCTAAGAGTCTTTATATTCAATTTTGATAATGCCATCAACTGGAGGAGATTATCTCAGTGTTAAATCAAAGCTGTTTTCTGATAGATTTGGCAGACTCCTGTGACTAATTAAAGGGAGAGGGAGAAGCACTAGGAGGGGAAAGGAGGTCATGAATACTGAATCACCACGCGGAATATTCATTAGATCTAGTTGGTGCTTGAGACACAAAAACCAAAGTATCTAATTCCCTCGTGAGACTGGACAAGACTGGCTGAAGATGAGAAGGAACTCGATCTGTATTGGTCATATAAAAATAACAAAACAGAAACATGCATTCATCTGAATTTTCAAAAGAAACAGCGACTTGGCTCTTGAGGAAATACAACTGTAACTCACATGAAAAATCTGTTGAGTGAATGCACTGACAGCATTGATGGAATCTTCTGGGAACAATCCATCAGCACGTTGTCCAGCAGTTAAGATTAAACCAGTTCCAGTACGGGAGTCCCAATCGCCAACAAATCAGACAAACAAATCTACCGCTCTCAGTGTGTTTTTCACGTGATATTTACAGATCAAAGGAAATAATTGTTTAGATTGGTTGTTTGCATATGCATCAGCTTGATGTGAGCTCAGGGACTGGTGATTCTTTGGAGACAAAATACGTGCTTTTGAAAATCATTTAAGCCAAGTTCTGGACCAATAAAATATCCCATCAATGCTGAAGAAAGTAGACTTGTGAAAGTTATGGGTCTCCTGGGAAATCATTCAAGAATTCAGGGGTTAAAGGCAATCCTTAGTTGAGGCATATGGGCCAAGAAGATTCAATGCTCAATTCTTTTTGCCCTTCAATTACTTATCCCATTCCCTTTTGAAAGCCACAATTATATGTGCCTTGAAAACACTGTGAGGAGAGCATTCCAGAGCCTAACCACACACCGAGTAAAAATGTTCCTTCCCATGTAGTCCACCAATAGTCCTTTTGCCAAATACCTTAGATCTGCATCCTCTGATCCTTGACCCTTTTCCCGAGGGGAACAGCATCTCTCTATCAACTTGGTGCAGACACCTCATGACTTTGAATATCTCTTAACAAACCCTGTGACAATGCTGTCATTTTAAAAAGGTTACTTTGTCCTGGGTTGTTTTGAAGAGAGGTTGTAAGGCAGAGGTAGTGAACTGGCGACTGAAGGCAAGTGAATTAAACAGCTGAGGAAAGTTTGTATAGGTGTGGCCAGCTCCCACAGATCCAGGTTTCTTGCTTTTGGGGGGTTTTTTTCAGTAACATCAGAAGCTGTTTGGGGTCTCAGAACATTTGGAAGCTTCAATGAATGATTCATAGCTGCTGTTCTCTCTGAAACCTCTCTTGATGCTGTTCCCTCCTGGATGAGTGAACAGTGTGTAAGAATCTGTGTCTGAATTTGCCTTTTTGCCAAAAGGTGTATTGATGGGAATATTGGAACAGTTGGTTAGTAATTGGGACTGCATCTATTATTCTGTTAAGTCTTAGTGTAGTTATGTTATTCCAAATTCCACTTTCGTTTGTCTGCAATTTAACAATTTGTTTAAATAAATTGTGTTTTGCTTAATGTTTGACCAGTTATTTCACATCTGGAATAGTCACTTCAAAGTTAATTTTAAGATAAGAAAAAGATAGGGTCCAGGCTACTTGCTTAAACTGTTTTGAGGGAATCTGGTCTGGTCCAGAACAACGCCTTCTGAACCATCTCCTAGGAGAACAGTTCCATCTTCCTGAATTTATCCCCACAACTGAAGCTCCTCATCTCTGGATCCATTCTTGCAAATCTCTCCACCACACTGATCTTAAGCCCAGAATTGGACACAGTACAGCTATGCCAGAAAAACTTGAAGAGAAACAAATCTTTTGACTCCAGTGCTAACCACCACATACTTTTGACTCAAGCTTCATAAAGCAAATGGAAAAGTAACACATTGTCAAAGAGGCATTTTTGTGGATTCTTCCCAGGATCCTTGGTGATTACTTAAAGAGTGGACTTTTGAGGTGATTCCAGAGACTACCAGAGTTGAAACTTTATTGCTGGAACAGCACAGCAGGTCAGGCAGCATCCAGGGAGGTGATTCCAGAGACTACCAGCCTCAAGAACTTCAAGGGTGGTGTGGAGTCAAGGCCCAGTGTGGACTGGAGGGTAGGAGTCAGCGTGGTCTGTGATGGAAGCACCATTAGAGTCATTGAGTCACACAGCTGTACAGAACGGAAACAGACCCTTCAGTCCAACTTGTCCATGCCGACCAGATATCTTAACCTAATCTAGTCTCATTTGCCAGCACCCGGCCCATATCCCTCAAAACCCTTCCTATTCATATACCCATCCAGATGCTTTTTAAATGTTGTAATTGTACCAGTCTCCACCACTTCCTCTGGCAGCTCATTCCATACACGCATGAAAAAATTGCCCCTTAGGTCCCTTATAAATCTTTCTCCTCTCACTCTAAACCCATGCCCTATGGATTCCTCCAACCCAGGGAAAAGATTTTCTCTATTTATTCTAACCATGGCCCTCATGAATTGTTCTGAACTTTTAATTTTACTATTTTCTAATTTATTCCTATGATCCATAATGCTGAACTTCTTATTTCTTTGTTTTTCCTTTTTTCCCTAAGAACTTGTACTGAAGACTCTGTACCTAGGTACCTTGTATCTAAGATGGTAGTGTAAGTGGCGACTTGTAAACCTTTCACTGTACACATGTGAGTACATGTGACAATAAAGCGAGTTCAATTCACTTCAATAAAGACCTCATTGGCTAGTGTTTTTCAACAGCCCAGTGGTGAGATATTGTGGGGACATCAGCTGTGTTTATTCGTGAGGGTTTATTCAAATAACACAGTCAATTTTACTTGTTTTTGACACTTGTAATGCTGGCTTTGAATAATTTAGGAATGATGCATTTTAATAATTAACAATGGTATATAAATGTTTTGAAAAACCTGATATCCAACCAGGAGGAAGCGTTGGTAGACACATTGAACGATACCATAAATTTGTTAAAATCTTAAACTTTTCCAGTGTCAAAACTGCTATGGTGAATTAAGAGCAATAATAACACATTTATTTCAGCCATTCAAATAAGGAAGCTTTTGAAGGGTCTTCACACTTTAATGTGAGGGAAAAAAGAGGACACCAAATTGAGGACGAAGAGTTTAGGAAGATTAGAATGCTTTGACAGAGAGCGGAATTTTCTGGAAGTTCTGAAAAGAAGAGACGATATGTGTAGGGATCTAGAGAGCTTCAACTGGTCAGCAGTAAGGGCTGTAATGAACAGGGAGACAAGAGGAGGCAAAGATCCCAGAGGGAGAGAAACAGGGCTGGCTTGTAGAGCTGGAGAAGGTTCCACGGGATAACAGCCTAAACCACAGAGGGATTTAAATTCAAGGGTAAGTTCAAGGGTTAAAAATGTTAATGAAAATGTTTGTCAGCAATTTCTATGAGGTTCCCCCCAAATTCTATTGTAATAGCAGATTTAGGGGTACAGACTGCCAGGTTCGATTCCAGCCTCATGCGACTGTCTGTGGGAGTTTGCAAATTCTCCCCTTGACTGAGAGGGTTTCCTCTGGATGCCCCTGGTTTCCTCCCACAGTCCAAAGATGTGCAGATTTGATGGATTGGCCATGGGAAATCACCTTGTAGTGTCCAGGGATATGCAGGTTAGGTGGATTAGCCTTTGGGAAATGTGGTGTTACAAGGATAGGATTGCAGGGTGGGTCCGAAGTGGGATGCTCTTCGGAGGGTCAGTGGGCCGACTGGCCTCCTTCCACACTGCAAGTATTCTATGGCCAGCAGAATTCCCAGAAAGAAGCCACAAATCGCCATTATTTCCAGGTTAGAAAGAATTCTGAGATCAGAGAACCCCAGTGACAACTCTTCGCCAATGAAATGTCCTATTAAAAGACGAAGACTTGTTTGCATGTAATGCCTTCCGCAATCATCTCAAGTGTTTCTGGATATGGAGGACGATGCACATAGGAAGATGGTTATGCCTGTTGAAGGTCAGTCATCTCAGCTCCAGGCCATCCCTGCTGGAGTTCCTCTGGGTAAGGATTTTTAATCGACACGTTATCATGCCTCCCTGCTGCAGGTGAGACTTGAACACGATAGATCCCTCAAAGTTGCACCCAAGTTGATCGGGTCATTAAGGAGGCGTATGGTGTGTTGGCTTTCATTAGCAGAGGGATTGAGTTTAAGAGCCGTGAGGTTATGCTGCAGCTATGTTAAGCCCTGGTTAGACTACACTTGGAATATTGTTTTCAGTTCTGATTGCCTCATTATGGGAAGGATGTGGAAGCTTTTGAAAGGTTGCAGAGGATGCTGCCTGGATTGGAGGGCATGTCTTATGAAGAAAGGTTGAGGGAGCTAGGGCTTTTCTCATTGGAACGAAGAAGGATGAGAGGTGACGAGTGTACAAGCACTCCTGTTGTGAGTTTCCTATCAGCCTTAAAAAAGTTCCAGCGATGTAGAGGAAAGGATAGCAAAGATGATTCAGCACAGGAGCAAAAATAACAAGGTAGTTGTTATGGGACATCAACTTTCCAAATATTAACTGGAAATGCCATAGCTCGAGTACTTTAGATGGGTCAGTTTTTGTCCAAGATGTGCAGGATGGTTTCCTTACAAAAGTATGTAGACAGGCCAACAAGAGGCGAGGCCACATTGGATTTGGTACTGGGTAATGAACCCAGCCAGGTGGTAGATTTGGAGGTAGGTGGCCACTTTGGTGATAGTGACCACAATTCAGTTATGTTTACTTTAACAATGGAAAGGGATAAGTATATAACACAGGGCAAGAATTATAGCTTGGGGGAAAGGCAATTATGATGCGATTCGGCAAAGTTTAGGATGCATAGGGTGGGGAAGGAAACTGCAGAGGATGGGCACAATTGAAATGTGGAATTTGTTCAAGGAACAGCTACTGTGTGTCCTTAATAAGTTTGTACTTGTCAGGCAGGGAGGAAGTGGTCGAACACAGGAACTGTGGTTTACTAAGGAAGTTGAATGTCTTGTTAAGAGGAAGAAGGAGACTTACGTTAGGATGAGATATGAAGACTCAGTTAGGGCACTTGAGTGTTACAAGTTAGTCAAGAAAGACCTAAAGAGAGAGCTAAGAAGAGCCAAGAAAGGACATGAGAAGTCTTTGGCAGGTAGGATAAAGAAAAACCCTAAAGCTTTCTATAGGTATGTCAGGAATAAAAGAATGACTAGAGTAAGATTATAGCCAGTCAAGGACATTAATAGGAAGTTGTATGTGGAGTCCGAGGAGATAGGGGAAGTGTTAAATGAATATTTTTAACTGGTATTCACACAGGAAAAAGACAATGCTGTTGAGGAAAATACTGTGATACAGGCTACTAGACTACACGGGATTGCGGTTCACAAGGAGGACAGGTTAGCAATGCTGGAAAGTGTGAAAATAGGTAAGTCCCCTGGGCCAGATGGGATTTATCCTAGGATTCTCTGGGAAGTTAGGGAGGAGATTGCAGAGCCTTTGGCTTTGGTCTTTATGTCTTCATAGTCTACAGGAATAGAACCAGAAGACTGGAGGATAGCAAATGTTGTCCTTATGTTCAAGAAGGGGAGTAGAGACAACCCTGGTAATTATAGACCAGTGAGTCTTACTTCAGTTTTGGATAAAGTGTTGGAAAGGATGATTTATCATCCCGGCATATATATCCTGGATGAGGGCGTAGAAGGATGGGTTAATAAATGTGCAGATGACACTAAGGTCAGTGGGGTTGTGGATAGTGCCGAAGGATGTTGCAGGTTACAGGACAGAGGGTGGTAGTTGATGGGAAATGTTCATCCTGGAGGTTAGTTACTAGTGGGGTACTGCAAGGATCTGTTTCTGGGCCCACTGCTGTTTATCATTATTATAAATGACCTGGATGAGGACGTAGAAGGGTGGGCTAGTAAATTTGCGGATGACACTAAGGTCAGTGGGGTTGTGGATAGTGCCGAAGGATGTTGTAGGTTACAGAGGGACATAGATAAGCTGAGAGGTGGCAAATGGAGTTTAATGCAGAAAAGTGTGAGGTGATTCACTTTGAAAGGAGTAACAGGAATACAAAGTACTGGGCTATGATAAGATTCCTGGTCATGTAGATGAGCAGAGAGATCTCAGTGTCCATGTACATACATCCCTGAAAGTTGGCACCCTGGTTGATAGGGTTGGTAAGAAGGTTTACGTTGTGGTAGCTTTTATTGGTAGAGGGATTGAGTTTCAGAGCCATGAGGTCATGTTGCAATTGTACAAAACTCTGGTGCGATCCCACTTGGAGTATTGTTTACAATTCAGGTCATCGCATTATAGGAAGGAGCTTTGGAAAGAGTGCAGAGCAGCTTTACCAGGATGTTGCCCGTTATGGAGGGGAGGTCTTATGAAGAAAGGCTGAGGGACTTAAGGCTGTTTTCGTTAGAGAGAAGAAGGTTGAGAGATGACTTAACTGAGACATATAATCAGAGGTTTAGATAGGATAGACGATGACAGCCTTTTTATGCGGATGGTGATGGCTAGCAAGAGTGGACATAGCTTTCAATTGAGGGGTGATAGATATAGGACAGATGTCAGAGGTAGTTTCTTTACTCAGAGAGTAATGAGGCATGGAATGCCCTGCTTGCAACAGTAGTAGACTCGCCAACTTTAAGGGCATTTAATGGTCATTGGATAAACACATGGATCATAATGGAATAATGTAAGTTAGATGGGGTCCAGATTGTCTTCCCAGGTCAACATCGAGGAAACAGGAAAGATTAGATTAGATTACTTACAGTGTGGAAACAGGCCCTTTGGCCCAACAAGTCCACACCGACCCCGCCGAAGCGCAACCCACCCATACCCCTCCATTTACCCCTTACCTAACACTACAGGCAATTTAGCATGGCCAATTCACCTGACCTGCACATCTTTGGACTGTGGGAGGAAACCGGAGCACCCGGAGGAAGCCCACGCAGACACGGGGAGAACGTGCAAACTCCACACAGTCAGTCGCCTGAGTCGGGAATTGAACCCGGGTCTCTGGCGCTGTGATGCAGCAGTGCTAACCACTGTGCCACCGTGCCGCCCCTAAACATGGAAACGTGGAAACCATTTTGCATACAGCAAACTCTCATGAGTAGCAATGTGACAGTGCATCAGATGATCTGTTTTCTGTAATGTATATTAATGAAAAAATGTTGACTGCAATATTACTGATAACTGCCCTGCAAAATAGCACCATGTAACCATTCACACCCAGCTGTGAAGGCAAACAGGACTTCTCTTTGATATCCCATTCTGAAAGACAACATCTCCAGCACTGCAGCACCCCTCAGTGCTGCATTTGAGTGTCAGCGTTAACGTTTATGGATCTTTAAGGTTCTTGATAGTGTAGATGAGCAGAGAGATCTCGGTGTCCATGTGCGTAGATCCCTGAAAGTCGCCACCCAGGTTGACAGGGTTGTTAAGAAGGTGTACGGTGTGTTAGCTTTTATTAGTAAAGGGCTTGAGTTTCAGAGCCATGAGGTCATGCTGCAATTGTACACAACTCTGGTGCGGGCCCCATTTGGAGTATTGTGTACAGTTCCTGGAGAAGGACTTCAACCTCCTAACACAAAGACAAGGACACTAATCCCTGAGCCACAGCTGACAGACCCATCGAGGGAATTCTCCTCGCTGAACAGGAAGGTAATCACGGGAATTAGGGAATATATCAATTGTTTCAACAGCTCTCTTGGCAATTGGATGGACAGTTGCACTTCACTGTCTCATAAACCTGCAAGGCTGAACGTCTGCATGATACAGAGTTTGCTGATTCCAGTTTGCTGCCGGTTGAGGAGGAAGAATGGTTCCGCTAAGCATTTCAAACATTGCACCACACATCAATAAAAATGCACCAATGATCGCCACCTGCTGGCTTTAAGGTCACATCACAGCGAAAAAAAAAGATAGGTTTCCATAAACAAGAATTGAATTTCTTTGTAGGTATAAATCATGACCAGAAGCTGGAATTCACATCATAATAGCATTAAAATATATTGATAGGAAGTGGACCTGTTGAGTAATGCACTTCAGGATTTGATATAGGCAGAAAGTTAATTCTTCCATGCATTATGCAGTGTATAATTCCTCATTCTTTACTCGAATTATATGGATGCGTAACCTTTCATTTGTTACTGTTTAAATAAATAAAAGGACATATTCATCACATATACCATCATTCTTGTTTAAAACAAAAGATTAAATGCTTTCATCATACTCTTACTTTATAGAGTCTCTACAGTGTGGAAGCAGGCTATTCAGCCCATTAATTCCACACTGACCCTCTGAAGAGCAAACCATCCAGTCCCTACCCTAACCCTACCTTGCATTTACCATGGCTGATCCATCTAGCCTGCATACATCTCTGGATGCTATGAGACAATTTAGCCCAGCCAATCCACCCAATCTGCATGTCTTTGGACTGTGGGAGGAAACCAGAGCACCTGGAGGAAACACACGCAGACACGGGGAGAATGTGCAAACACCACACAGACAGTCGCCTGGGTCCCTGGCGCAATGCTAACCACTGAGCTGCCATGTTTTAAGTAACCATATGATTTCCAAATGTATTTAAATATGGGAATGCACAAGGAACATGCGTTGTAAACAAGTATGTATGTTAAAAGGATTGACAGAAATTGTACAGAAGAAGACAAGTTTGCTCAGGTAATGAGCTACTTATTCAATACCTGCCTCATTGACATTGTAAACATCTCAAGGAAGAGAGACCTGAAGGAGCTGCATTCTTACATCCCCTTTCATTACAACAGGATGTCCCACAGTGCTTCACAGCCAATGAAGTAAGTCTGAAATGTAGTCACTACAGTAATGTAGGAAACACGGCTGTGCCCTGAAGTAAGCAAACTCTCACGAACAGCAATTCAATAATGACCAGGCAATCTATTTTGACAATGTTAGGTGAGGGATGAATGCTAGCAGAATTTTGCGGAGACCTTCGCCCTGCCTTGCCTAGCCCGTCTTCAAAAAGGGGCCATGGAATCTTTTGCTGAGAGAGCAGGCAGGGCTCAGTCTAACATCTTCACCAAAGGCAAACCCATCCAATAATGCAGCACTCCACTCAAATATCAGTCTACAATTTGTACTCAAGTCTCAGGCATGGAACTTAAACACACAACCATGTAACTCTGAGACACAAGAGCTACATCTAACAATAAAAATGTAGTCGTGAGAGACAAAATAAAAACAGAAGACAACATATTAAAAGTAGGCACTGCATGAAAGGAATGATCTGATTTGCAATTCTCCAGATTACACCACACTAAGATACTTCGGGTACAGATTTTATAATAAGTGTTTTTTTGAACCTCATTGATTGTGTCAGTCATAATAAAAACACTTGGAAATGGATAAAATATTTCATTGCTCATGCACTAAGTTACATGACAACTTTTAGACTGAGATCTTGCAATTTGTGCTGACAGTTACACATACACATCAAACGCGCACAAGCACAGACAGATGCACACACACACACACATACACACACAATCACAGGTAAGCACACACAGACATATACACACACACACACACATCTACTGACACAAACATACCAACAGAGTCGTTCTGGGTTATGTTTTCTTTTAGATTTGTAAGCTGGTGGAGCTTTGTGGTGACACAGCTCCCTGAGGCCACACCTGATACCAGCCTGCCAAAGACAGACTGCAAACTCATCCACAGCAAAAGAGGGAGAGATAATTGGACAGAAAACCAACTTTGCTATACACTTCCCCATCAGATGAACTGCAGGCTGAGAGTAGCCAACCCCTTCAATCCCCAGCTCAAAGGCAGGTTTTGATGGACACAATGTAGATATGTCCCCACAAAGCAAAAAGGTGGCATTGCCAAAACTAGAGCCCCTGCTTACCCAGAAGCATTGTGGGTAAAATAAAGCAGAAAAATAGATGGCCAGTATCAACAGTATGTTGTATTTGAAATAGACTAGAGGACTGTGCATCAATAAGGAAATGAGGAAGTTGGAGTAATCTTGTACCAAAGTTGGAGTCAAAGTTTAAAATCTAAAGGTCTGGCCTATTTGTTCTGCGCAGGATATCTCTCCTAGACTGCTGGCACAAGAGCTAATACTGATGGTCAGGAAGTTTTATGATGGTTCATGCACTGCGACAGCCGCACTGACAAATTATAGCGATGATGCAACCAAATCAACATCACCAGAATATTTTCAATGGCAGGCCGCTGAAGATAAAAGGACTTGGTGTAGCTGCTCAAACCTATTTGTAGTAGGTGGGCTCGACCAATTTAGTACCATTTGCTTTGCTTTCACAGAGCTCATTAGCAATGGAGCTGTGCGGTTAGCATCTTAATACACGTATTCCATAATTACTGCAGGATACAAGCCTTATGACTGGGGTTTTCTGGGTTCTCTCACAGCAAGTGGAGAAAGCCCTCAGATTTTTTCTTTCCTCAGGTTATTAGATTGTTACAAAGAATGAGAGAGGGAAGAGGATGACTCCAATTATGTTGTGATGAAAAAAAAACGTCACATTAAGGAAGCAGCTCTTGACAGTTATGGATTTCTGTTTCAGTATTTTTACAGCATTCACTTAAATCTACACAAAAATCTTCAAGAGAGTGAATGCAAGTTAGAATTAAAATTGAACCTTTTTCATGCTTACAGTTGGGTTTCTCAACACTGCAATTATTTTACACTTTTGGATCTTTGCAGTGTATTCATCTTGAACTTGTTCAATCTCTGTTGAAATTCCAATAATTAGTTTGTGATTATGCATCCAAATTTGAAATAAAGTGCTGCAGAACCTTTTTGAAAAATGTATTGTGCGGAGTCGCTTTATAGTAGCATCATAATATTTTATAGAAGCTCTATATAAAATTAAATGAACACTTTCCTGAACAAGTAATAAATATGGAACCATGCGGATATTTATCAGGAAGGACTGAACATGATGGGATTCTTTCTTGTAGAAATAGAGACCATTGTGGGTGACCTGAATTCTTTAAGATTGCGTTTTTAATTTTTTTTAATGTTCCAACTTGTGAAACGACAGGGGGTTATGAAGCAAAAATGATATGAATGCAAACCTCACGCAGGATTAGGGTCAAGCATACATTATTTCTGGATTAGTGGTGCTGGAAGAGCACAGCAGTTCAGGCATCATCCAAGGAGCTTCAAAATCGACGTTTCGGGCAAAAGCCCTTCATCAGGAATAAAGGCAGAGAGCCTGAAGCGTGGAAAGATAAGCTAGAGG
>NC_057747.1:18196427-18216055 GCF_004010195.1 Chiloscyllium plagiosum | reverse complement strand
GCCCCCCTATGACCCACCCTCCCATCCTGGCACTTTCCCCGGCCACTGCAGGGACTGTGAAACCTTTGCCCACACCTCCTCCCTCACCTCTAAAGGAGCCTTCCACATCCATCAAAGTTTTACTTGCACATCCACTAATATCATTTATTGTATCCGTTGCTCCCGATGCGGTCTCCTCTACATTGGGGGGACTGGGCGCCTCCTAGCAGAGCGCTTTAGGGAACATCTCTGGGACACCCGCACCAATCAACCACACCGCCCCGTGGCCCAACATTTCAACTCCCCCTCCCACTCTGCCGAGGACATGGAGGTCCTGGGCCTCCTTCACCGCCGCTCCCTCACCACCAGACGCCTGGAGGAAAAACGCCTCATCTTCCGCCTCGGAACACTTCAACCCCAGGGCATCAATGTGGACTTCAATAGTTTCAACTCCCCCTCCCACTCTGCCGAGGACATGTCAGTGATGTGCTCAATGCATTCTGCTCCTGAGTCTAAGCTAGAGGGACTATCCACTGAAGGAGAAAACTCTGAAATGATGGAGAGTGGGAGTTCTCTGGGCGTTCAGTGGCTTCCTCCTCTGAGATGGAGGTGGAACTGAGGGTCAATGGCCTCTTCTAAATGCTACTAGAGCCTGCACAAGTCACTCCACCCTCTCCTCCCTGACCTATCACCTTCATCCCCTCCCCCACTCACCCATTGTACTCTATGCTACTTTCTCCCCACCCCCACCCTCCTCTAGCTTATCTCTCCACGCTCCAGGCTCACCGCCTTTATTCCTGATGAAGGGCTTTTGCCCGAAATGTAGATTTCGAAGCTCCTTGGATGCTGCCTGAACTGCTGTGCTCTTCCAGCACCACTAATCCAGAATCTGGTTTCCAGCATCTACAGTCATTGTTTTTACCGCAAGCATACATTACCTGAGTGTGAGGTGGAGGCTGGTTCAATCAAGGCATTGGAAAGGGAGCTAGATGGTTGTTTGCAAAGGAACAATGGGCAGAGTTACAGGGAGAAGGCAGGGGAATGGCAGTGAGTGAAATGCACATTTGGAGAGCTGACACAGACCTAATGGGCCAAATAGCCTCCTGCACTGTAAGATTTCTGCAATTCTGTGCTTTTGCAAGAACTTGATTGATGGAAACAGAGAATAGAATAGAACAGAACAGAAGAACCTTCATTGCCATGTGCCCACAAATGAATGCAGTGAAAAGTTTGTAATGTCACCTCTTGTTGCCATGCTCGGTACAGAATACCTCGGTACAGATACTTTAGGTGTTGGTACAGAACTGAAATAGTAAAAGAAAATAGACTAGCGTGGGAATACAGAGTTTAAAAAATCCAGAATGAGAATAAAAAGTATCTTTAATGTACTCAAGTTATGGTCCTTTTTCACTGGCCTAGTGGTTAGAAATATAAGACAGTCACTACTAAATCCAACAGGAATTCAGGAGAAATTCCTTAGAGCTAGAGAATAGTTATAATGTGAAACTAAACATTAAAAGGAAGAATTGTAAAATAATTAAAAAAGACAAACACATGAGGCATAAAGAATTAGCAGGGTATGTTGAGGGTGTTACAATCCCAGCTGATGCTACCACTAGATAAGTCAGATCCAAGACTGATTACTGACTTGTTCTGTTTTAACTTAATGTGGTCATCGTTCACTGAAGTGGTAAGTCTGCAGACTCTCTTTAACAATAAAACAGATTAATGAAAGGAAAAATAAAACAATGAAGTTATCTAAAGATAGAACACAGTTTGAAAGATCTCCAAACACATTGTGAAACAGAGTCTCATCTACTCCCTAACATCATAATTTTGTAATGGTTAACATAACATCATAATCATTCAAATCCAGAGAGATTACCTGACTACATCAAATCTTGATGTTCAACTCATCTGCTTCTGCCAAATTTTGGCCTGTGAACTGTGAAGATTTCTGACATGAAATTCTCACAAAACAGAAAGCTTAGACTTTCTTGATCTTTTGGATTTATAACCAAACACTTTTGGGTTGGATATTTCATGAGCTAAACATTTTTTACCAAGGTAACTGAACTTTCCTGGAATGATTCCTTTCTCCTTTTGAGAAAATAAACTGTTTTTGTTTCTGATCTTAATCAGGTCTCCTCCAAAACTGCCCTTAAAAACTTTCAATCTCTGAGTTTCTGAAGCTAAAATCAATCTTTGACTATCTAAAATCAGAAGTGAGTTAATGTTTTCAATATTTACACTGTCTATCATAAACTCAGAGTATAAATAACCTTCCATTATCAGTACAGGGGGTCACCTGCTCTCTGACACCAGATTAGTTCACTATTCTGGAAGAATTCTCTAAATTTGTATTTTTTAAGACCCTTCAGAAAAGTAACCAACACCCATATGCCACTAACTTGAAATCCAAATTTGAAAAATTATGATAATATAAGTCATACACCTATCATCAGAGTGGGGTTAGATGAAACGGGAGGATGCTTGTATCAAGAATAAACACCAGCGTGGATCTGATGGACTGAACAGACAGTTTCTGGGTTGTAAGTATAATGTAAGATGATGTAAGAAGCAGATGTTACAATTTTGCTTAATCAAAATACTAATGTAAGATTTAGAATTTGAGGCCCACAGTTTCCTAAAGGTAAGCAGTCAACAACTTGAGGTAATCTTCAACCAGTTTAAGCTATAGCTAACCTTAAGCTAAGATGCAATTGTTTTGTTATGATACAATAACTAAATAGACAGGGCAATTTGATTCCAATAGCTTGTGGATACAGCAGTCTGCTCCCTCGTCCGACTGTTCTGAGACTCTTCACTGGACTTTGTTGCCACTTTCCCAATCCATCCTCCAGGTGAGGAAGGCAGCTGCCTGATAATAGCTTCCCATCTGAAGACAGAGCTGCTTCCTGATGAAAACTTGTTGATCTACAATCATCTTCCTGGTATCCGGCACATCCAAGCTATGGGGCGACGGGGTGTGCTGCTTAGCTGAATTGGTCGTTTGCACAAGCAATACTAGTGGCAGCTGTGAGAACGCAATATATCGCTACCATCTGATGCATGTGTATATTAACAACAAGCAGCCAGGACCCACTCATAACTACTGCTATGCCTGGAAGCAATAGGTGTTTCAGTCATTATCGATAAGGGCAGTCTTGAGCTAGCTTCAGTAATGTATCTGATTCATTATTTCCCTCCAGTAGCTAATATCAGTAAATGACCCATTATTCAGACCCAAGCATTCGGAATTCCCCTTTGGAATCTCACATGCTGGTTGCATGAAAGGTCCTGATGCTTGGAATCCAGGTAATGAGGAAGGTACTGTGTTCGGATTCTCGTGGGTGGGAGGTTACACTAGGACAATCATCTCTTTGAACCTTAAAATCCAATGAATCCAGGACAGGTCCCAAGGTGGCAGAATGGTCACCTCCCTCCTCCAGCTCAAGGTCAGCCTTTCAGTTTATGTCATGTTGAAGGCCATAGAGTTGTTGAGCTGTACAGCACGGAAGCAAACCCTTCAGTCCAACCCGTCCACGCCGACCAGATATCCTAACCTAATCTGGTCCCATTTGCCAGCACTTGGCCCATATCCCTCTAAGCCCTTTCTAATCATATACCCATCCAGATGCCTTTTAGCTGTTGAAATTGTACCAGCCTCCACCACTTCCTCTGGCAGCTCATTCCATACACGCACCATCCTCTGTGTGAAAAAGTTGCCTCTTAAGTCCCTTTTAAATCTTTCCCCTCTCACCCTAACCTATGCCCTCTACTTTTGGACTCTGCTACCCTGGGGATATTTACCCTATCCATGCCCCTCATGATTTTATAAACCTTTATAAGGTCATCCCTCAGCCTCCAACGCTCCAGGGAAAACAGCCCCAGCCTATAGCTCAAATCCTCCAACCCTGGCGACATGCTTGGAAATTTTTTCTGCACCCCTTTCAAGCTTAACAACGGGAACCGTGACTATTTCATTTGACAACTTATGGGATTATCCTTGGAAAGAAAGATTGACAATATGGTTTCTTGGTAACATGTAACCTTTATAGTTTATGAGATTGTCTATGTTGTGGATGTTTTGTAAGCTGGAGGGAATTAGATATTCATTTCTGTCCATTCCCACCAGTCATTCCATATTTTAGTCTTTTTTTTTGTGTCTACTTTTCCCCTCTTTGTTGTAGCCACTCCGTTTCAAATCTTTGATTGAAGACATGACACTGGTGTGGTTCCCATGTTGAATCATGCAGCATATCTCTTGCTGTGTAAGGATCTCACACACTCACAGCTTTATACTCCAGGGTTGTATGATTAAATTTTTGGTAAGGTATAATTCCAGGACATTTTGTTGCAGGACCAAAGATTCCTCCTGAAGAATCCGAGAACCCTGTTTCCTTTGGCTGTTCCCAGTGGATGTGAATCCCTGTTGATGATACTTTTAAGACAAGCCACCAGACATAGATATGTATCCACCAGGTGGAGAATTTCATTATAGAATTCAAAGCATGGATCCTATTCTTTTGGTGAAACACATGACATAGTATTGTTTTTTCACTGATCGCCATCTGTATTGATCCTACAATTTCTGAAGTTCCAGAAGATCAGCATGAGTGAATGAGATACAATCTTATGTTTTTTTTCTGATGGATGAACCATTGCAAATCATCACATCCTGTTCTTTCAACTTGTTGGGAAGGTTGTTCACATAAAGTATGTCAAGAAGAGTAAAATCACAATACGGTTACCTGGGATCATTCTCGATATGATAACTCTAGAGAGTAAGATTCCCCATCACACACCGTACTTTCTCTTTTTTTGATGGGAAGTGCCTGGATTCAATTTAATAAAAAGAACATAAGGAATGGGAGCAGGTGTAAACCATTGGGATCCTTAACTCTGGCTTGACATTCACCAAAATTCATTTGTGCGGTGTAGGTGTCCCTGGCTGGGCTAGCATTTATTGCCCAGTGGGGAGTATTCCATCACATTCCTGACTTGTGTCTTGTAGGTGGTATACATGCTTTGGGGAGTCAGGAAGTGAGTTTCTCACTACAGTATTCCCAGCCTCTGACCTGCTCTTGCAGTCACATTGTTTATGTGGTGAGTCCAGTTGAGTTTCTGGTCAATGATAACCCCCAGGATATTGGAACGAGGCATTCAGTTATGGTAACATCATTGAATGTCAAGGAGCAGTCATTGGCTTGTCTGTTATTGGTATTGGTATTTGTATGGCATGAATGCGACTTGCCATTTGTCAGGCCAAGCCTGAATATTGTCCAGGTCTTGTTGCATTTGAACCTGGATTGTTTCAGTATCTGAGGAGTTGCGAATTGTGCTGAACATTGTGCAATCATCGGCAACATCCCCACTTCTGACTTTATGATGGAGGGAATGTTATTGATGAAGCAGCTAAAGATGTTTGGGCCTAGGACACTACCCTGAGGAACTCCTGCAGATGTGTCCTGGAGCTGCGATAACTGACTTCCAACAATCACCATCATCTTCCTATCTGTCAGTGCTATGAAGATGTGGGTAAAATGTACCTTTAAGAGAGTAAAAACTAGCAAGTGTTCTCAATAAGACACAATGTAACATGTTCTCTAGCTACTGGAGTAGCTGGTTGCCTGACAAAACAGATTCAAATTAGACCAATCACTTTAAATTATACCTCCAAAAATACCAAATTCCAATCAAGTTTGAATTGAGTATATTGACAATTTTAAAACTCAATGACACAATCTGATGCTTTGGGGTATAAGACCAGGGAAAATTGAACAGTTGGGAGGAGAACTGCCACCAAACCAATAGCTGTAGACTGCGAGTCAGATCTCTCTGAGAGGTACCTGTTTAGAGAAGGAGCTTGTACAGAGAAAAACCTCAACACTGACCGGGAGAGCCGATCTACCGATGAAGATAAAGAGAAGATTCAACCACTGACTAGTCTAAAAATTTGAATTTTTCTTTAAATTTTAATTGGGAGTTTTATCAGACCAGGATTATAGAAGGGAAGATAAAAGATAGGTTAGAGGAAGGAGTTGTAAATAGGTGTTAGCTAATAATTCTCTGCTATACTTTAAGGAATAAAGTTGTTACTTTTTACTTTAAATATCCTTGGCCACTCAGATTGTTCGAGATTACTGCACGGGATAAATCTTCTCTGTGTTGCTGGTTTTAAATTAAGCAGGAGGGTTTATTGTTCTGCTCATTGTCTGTGTAGGGTCTTTCAAGTTCATTAGCTGCTGTTTTAGTGTGTTGGTGGGTTTGTGGGCTACCATGATGCCAAGGGGTCTGAGTAGTCTGGCAGTCATTTCCAAGATCTTTCTCTGCTCTGCGTAGTTCCTCTTTGCTGCAGTGTGTGGTGCCTCATTGAAATAATGTTCTGATGCAGCTTCGTTTCTGGGTGTTGGGATGATTGCTTCTGTAGTTCAATATTTGGTCCGTGTGTGTTGTTTTCCTGTAGACGCTGGTTTGAAGTTCTCCATTGGCTGTTTGCTCTGCTGTGACTTCTAGGAATGGCAGTTTGTTGTTGTTTTCCTCCTCTTTAGTGAATTTTTTTTTTACAGATTACAGATTACAGATTTACAGATTACAGATTACATTACAGTGTGGAAACAGGCCCTTCAGCCCAACAAGTCCACACCGACCCGCCGAAGCGCAACTCACCCATAACCCTACATTTACCCCTTACCTAACACTAGGTGGCAATTTAGCGTGGCCAATTCACCTGACCTGCACATCTTTGGACTGTGGGAGGAAACCGGAGCACCCGGAGGAAACCCACGCAGACACGGGGAGAACGAGCAAACTCCACACAGTCAGTTGCCTGAGGCGGGAATTGAACCCGGGTCTCTGGCGCTGTGAGGCAGCAGTGATAACCACTGTGCCACCGTACCGCCCACGAATTTTATGCCAGTTAGGGTATTATTGATGGTCTTGAAGGTTTCCTCTAATTTGTTTTGTTTAGTGATGACAAAGGTGTCATCCATGTAGCGGACCCAAAGTTTGGGTTGGATGGTTGGCAGAGCTGTTTGCTCAAGTCTCTGCATTACTGCCTCTGCTAATGATGAAGTTGGTGGTGTTTGGTGTATGTGTCTTTGGGTCTTCTAATAGTGTAGTCCCAATAGAAGACCCAAAGGCACATACACCAAACACCACTAACTTCATGCACAAGGACAGTATCATCAAGCTAGTGGACCTATGCCTTACCACATACTTCACCTACAACAACAAAACCGACAGACAAACTGCCATTCCTAGATGTCACAGCAGAGCGAACAGCCAATGGGGAACTTCAAACCAGCATCTACAGGAAAACAACACATACAGACCAAATATTGAACTACAGAAGCAATCATCCCAACACCCAGAAACGAAGCTGCATCAGAACATTATTTCAATGAGCCCACACACGCTGCAGCTCAGAGGAACTACGCAGAGCAGAGAAAAATCACCTATAACCGTGTATAGAAAAAGAATGGGTACCCAATGAACACAGTCCGCCGATTTCTCAACAACAAAACCAAACAAACAGACAAAACATGCCCAGAAACCCTAGCCATTCTCCCCTATGTCAAAGACATCTCGGAAATGACTGCCAGACTACTCAGACCCCTTGGCATCATGGTAGCCCACAAATCCACCAACACACTAAAACAGCAGTTAATGAATTTGAAAGACTTTACAGACAACGAGCAAAACTAATGTCATTGACAAAATACCGTGCAAGGACTGTAACAAACCCTACATTGGACAAACAGACAGAAAACTAGCCACCAGGATACATGAACATCAACTCGCCACAAAAAGATACGACCCTCTCTCACTAGTATCCTCACATAAGGATGAGGAAGGACACCACTTCGACTGGGAAAACACATCCATCCAAGGACAAGCCAAACACAGGGACACACGAGAATTTCTAGAAGCATGGCATTCCAACCGGAACTCTATCAACGAACACATCAAGTTAGACCCCCATCTACCACCCCCTGAGAAAAGGAACAGCAAGTGACTTCACCACAGGAAATAACATCACCAACTCAAAGAAACCCAAACATATAAATAGAAAACAGAATTTTTTAGCATTGCTTTGCCTGAGGCCCACTGAAGATGTTACCTAGTGGAGTAACAAAATGTCTGAAAATGAACCTTGCAGCTCTGCAAGCAAACCTACATCCAAAATGTGATGCTTATTTTCGCTCGCCTCTTCCTTTCTGTATATGTATAGATGCATCTCTGTTTTATTTTATATTTCTTGCCAATTTACTTGCATAATTAATTTTCTCCCTCTGTATTAACTCTTTAGTCATTCACTATTCGTTTCAACACTCCTCAATCCTCTAACCTAGCCTGTTTTGTATGCCTTAGTTTTTGATTAGATTCTCTCCTTGACCTTCTTTTTTAACCATGGTGTTTCACCCTTCTCATGGAGTCCTTCCTTTTTGAGCAGAACGAGGTTTTGGCTGAGTAATTGTGAAATATCTGCTTAAATATTTGTCACTATTTATTAACTGATCTTCCTATTAGTCTATTTTCACAGCCCACTTTAGATAACTCTTAATCTCATTCCTCTGTATCTGCCCTTTATTTAATGTGAACACACTGGTCTTAGACCCGAATTGCTCTGCCTCAAATTACTGAATTTCTATGCTCACTGTCACCTAGGGGATCACTATTAACCGTAGCTCATCACGTATTATGGGGCCTAGAATAGCCCTTTTCACAGCAGATTCTGCAATGCAATACTCTAAAAAGAATCCCTGATGCATTCTACAAATGACCTTTCTTCTTGCCCTTTCCAATCGGATCTGTCCAATCAATATGCTGATTAAAATTACCCATGATAATTGTAATGCTCTCCTTACACATCTCTATTATTTCCTGATCTATATTTTGTCCTACAGTGAGGCAACTCTTCAGAAGCCTATAAATAATTCTAACCTGTAACTTATTTTCCTTGGTATTCCTTTATTTCCACCCAAACTGAATTCCACATAATCATCTATTGCACCTCTATCACCATTGCATTGGTCATTTAATTTATTAACAAAGCCCTTTTCACCATTGCTTATTTTTTCAGAACTTCCCAGTCCATGGTCACCCTGCAACCACATCTCTGTGATAGTCATCAGGTTATATTTAGTTCTTTCTACTTGAGCTGTCAGTTCACCTATCGTGTTGCATTTGCTGTACACATTCAGATAAAGAGCCTTAAGCTTTCATTTTTTCGCATTATTATTTTTCTGGTTCTAATTCCTACTGCACTCTTCGCTTATATCTTCTGCTTCTTCCTGATTATTATTCATCTCTTCACTACCCTGCACCTCTGCTCCCTCATTTCTTTTTGATGCTTTAAACTTCCCTTCACTTGAACCCTCTACCCTATTAATTAGCTTAAACCCCTATCTACAATCCTGGTTCTATGGTTTACCAGGACATGAGTTGCGGCATGGTTCAAATGAAGCCCATGCCAATGGAATAGTTCAGTACTGGTGCCAGTGCCACAACAATGGGAACCCATTACTCCCACATTAATCTTGAAACCACATATTCTCTCAGCGACGATATTTACCTTATGCCAATTTCTCCATGATACAGCTAGCAATCCTGACATCCTTGGAGGAGTTGCTTTTTAATTTGGCCCTAAGTTACTCATAATCCCTCGGCAGAACTTTCTGGTCTTCCTATCTATGTCATTGGTACCTACATGGATAACAACAATTGGAACCTTTCCATCACATTCCAAGTTCTTCCCCAGTCTGAAAGGATGTGCTGAACCTGACCACCAGGTCAACTACACAACGTTCGAGTCTGCCTTTGTTGCTCAGTTAAAATCGCACCACACCAGGTTAGAGTCCAACAGGTTTATTTGGAAGCACAAGCTTTTGGAGTGCTGCTCCTTCATCAGGTGGTTGTGGAGCAGAAGTTGTGGAGTATTAGTCTTATACTCCAAAAGCCAGTGCTTCCAAGTAAACCTGTTGGACTATAACCTGGTGTGGTGTGATTTTTAACTTTGTCCACCCCAGTCCAACACCGGCATCTCCATATTTTTCCTGCTGAGAACAATCTCTAGTTCCTCTAAGTTATTTGCTATAACTATTGTATTTTTCTCATCTCCTATCACTCTGCCACATGAATGGTGCTCTCGAGTGCAGTGCTGCAGTCAGATCACTCACCGTCTCCACAGTCTGTGCCTTCTTAAACATTGGGAGCACCGAACTCTTACCCACTGGACAAGGACATTGAGTGAAGCTCGTCTGAAAACTAAATTTTGGTTCCCACATATGCCTCACTCACAGTCACACCCTCCTGTCCCCGACCATATAATTAAGGGATACATTGCTTCCTCAAACACTGTATGCAGGTATCTATCCCCCTCCATGGTGTGTCACAGTGTCCACAGCTCATACTCTAGCTCATGAACTCAGATGTGAAGCGTCTCAAGTAGCCAGAATTTACTGCAGATGTGGTCAGTATCAATCACACCCATACCCATCAGTTCCTATACACTGCAGCTGCAACACATCACCTACTCAGACACTATTTACTCTCAACACTCTGAAAAGCAGACTTTCTCACCACTTATTTGTGTGTTTGGGTTTCTTTGGGTTGGTGATGCCATTTCCTGCAGTGATGTCATTTCCTGTGGCGATGTCATTTCCTGTTCTTTTTTCTCAGGGATGTGGATGGTGGTGGATGTGGTCTGGGTTGATGTGTTTGTTGGTGGAGTTCCGGTAGGGGTGCCTTGCTTCTGGGGCTTCTCGTGTGTGTCTCTGTTTGGCTTGTCCTGGGGTGGATGTGTTGTCCCAGCCGAGGTGGTGTCCTTCTTTGTCTGTGTGTGTGGATGCTGGTGGGAGGGGGTCATGTCGTTTTGTGGCTGGTTGGTGTTCATGTTTCCTGGTGGCTAGTTTTCTGCCTGTTTGCCTGTTCTGCTTGTTTGTCAGGTGGGCGGGCGGTGGGGTTTGGCCGCGAGGGTGCATGGGCATCGACTAGCCGCGGAGCAGCAGGAGGGATGCCCATTTCGGCTGGGGCGACATGTCCGGCCTGGGGTGGGCCAGCTGGGGACGTGCACAAGAGTTCCTGGAGGCCTGACGTTCCAGCCAGGGCTCTATCGGCGGATGCATTGGCTTGGGCCCCATTTGCTGCCCCCTGAGAGGGAGAGCAGGAGATGGCATCGCCAACCCAGAGAGGCCCAGGCGTGTAGGTGGAAAGCAGGAAACATGATGGGTTTATGAATAGGAAGGGTTTGGAGGGATATGGACTGGCAGGTGTGACTAGATTGGGTTGGGATATCTGGTCAGCATAGCCAAGTTGGACTGAAGGGCCTATTTCCGTGCTGTATATCTCTATGACTCTATAATACATTGCAGTGTGTGGGAGTTTGCTTTGTGATGATTGGTTGTTGCATTTCCTTAGTCAACACAGTAACTACACTTCAAAAAGTACTTAGTTAGCACCAGAGCAATTTGGGAGGTCAAGTGGTCATGAAATGTTCCACTAGTTACAAATTGGTCTTCCTTTTTCTCATCCCAAGCAATGGTACCACCAGACAGTGAGTCTTTGAAGTGACAATAAATTATTCTATTTGGGCAGCAAATGAATGCAAAGTAGAGAGGAAATTAAATTTTCCTGCCCAAGTATGTCTGATTTGAAGATAGTGAATAATTTCTTGTCACCTTAAAGACTAACTGTGTAATGGCACCGTTGCTTGGGATGAGGAAAAGGAAGAACAATCTGCATTTAGTAAGACTTTTAAGGACCACTGGATCTCCCAAACTGCTCTATTTCCAACCAAGTATCTCTTGAAGTGTAGTCACTGTGTTGACTAAGGAAATGAAGCAACCAATTTGCTCACAGTAAATTTAAGTTGCCATAACAACTGTAGGGTCTTCCCCCATTAAAAAGAGACAACTGGTGATGAGGCTAACCAGAGGGTCATCATGCCTCTGATTGGGAAGGGACCTCCAGTGGGACTCAGGCAGGACATGAATCAAAGGCCTGCTCTGTACACCAAACCAGCAGTTCAATCTACTGAGCTAACCAACTTCCACCATTTTCTGTTCAATAGAGTACTGTCAGTCACCCTCACATGGTAACTCTCTGAAGAAATGGCATAGTCTTCCCCATGACAAGACTTTTGGTGGTATTATGGGATGTCAGTTTGTACTCCCACTTTTCAAACTAGCACCTCCACGGTAGACTGCTTATCCACTCAAAGCAGTAACTCAGTGACAAAGCCCACCCAGCTGAGGCAAATTATTTTTGGTAGCAGGCAGCTCAAAACTCCAACTAACCGCCTTGTTGTACATCAGAGTTTGTGTGGTCTCAGCTGAGGGATAGCTCCGAGGTGCTAGGTTTTGGATTCATTATTGTTTTTAAACTCTCCTGACATTCAGATATATCAACACTGTTCAGAAAAATGCTGAAAGCCTAACCAAATCTTTTCAAAGAGCAGAAACATTTCAGCCAGTAGTGAGTCAGAGGTTCAAATGGTCGAGTGTTTGATTCACAGCTCAAAGTTTATAAGTTCAAGTTCCCAAGGCTACCTGCCACTCAAACTTGTTAACCTCACCTGATGAAACCTCATTAGTCCTTGGCTGAGTTTCTGCATGAAAGCATCACAGGGAAGCTTCATCTGTCACATGTTGCCTGTGGCCATGGAGCAACTTTTATTGGTTTAATATAGTTCTGACCTCAAAGTGTGGTGTTACTGCACACAGGACAGCAGAGAGAAAAAAAAAACTTTTATTTTCATGTATGTTTGTTTCTTACTTACTTCTTTCTACTTGACAATTGTTCATTTGTTCAAATCTTCCACAGAAAAGTAATTGCTAGCTGATGAGTATACTGCCAGCTTAAAAGATGTCTTTATTCTTGAAAGACATTTGGAACATTTCCACAGATAACAGGGGTTATTGAGCAACAGTGGTTCATGATAAAACGATATCTGTACCCAAAGAATTATCCTCTCTTTGAGATTTTTTAAAAACTCTATATCTTGCAAAAGATGGCAAAAAAAACCATAAATCCCTCTTACTGGCTCTCTTTCAAAAATTTGAGAGACTTGCTCACCAGACACTCATTTTGAAAGGGTAAGCTTTAACTCTGCGTGGGACTTGGCCAACAAACAGGAGAATTGCAGGGAAATATCTATCCCCACCTTTGCGTCCAAATTCCATACATGGACTCATGATTCATAATGAATCCCTAATATGCGCCCTGTATATTCCAAACGCCAGCCCCATAGTCTAATGGAAATTAAACTGCTACGATTCATATAACTTGTTTTCATCTTTAATAAACATGTTGACATATTCACCCACATGAGAAAGTGGGAGGAAAATCAACCCATCATTATAATTTGCATTTTCGAAGGTGTCCTTTTTTACATGGTGTTACCTGCTTTAGTTGGTAAATTACTTCTTAATATCTGTTGGAAAATAATCCTGGGGAAAAATATTCTGGCATTAAAATAAATGTGCCATTGCCTCAATTAAAACACCAGACAAGGGAATATCAGATGGTGTTTGCTTTCCTTTGCTTATATCCACCAGTGGGTGCATACGATCAAAGGAATTTTTACAATAGTAATGGGATAGCAGGGTTCCCTTTGCACCCAATGTCCTCTCAAATATTAGTTGGGTATAGCACACACCAATATAATTGCTCCATTGGTAATGATGGGAAATACATGTGATGATGCTGCTCCTTTAACAAGGTTACGTTGTCCTTTCTCAGAGAGGTCATAAATGCAGAATTGCTGAGATGTCTGGCTTGGATGGGTTTTAGGCTTTATTATAGCCAACAGATACTGCCTCAGCAAAAGGCTTTCAAGCGTTTTGTACGATGAAAAGGGGGTGGCCCTAGAGATGCAGGTCCCTGCTGATCCTCCCGGTTTGTGACATCTTTCTTCTAAGAACCTGTGTTGGGTGTTTCCTTTTTTGGCAAAGGCATGTTTATGGGAATTGTTGCAAGTATTTGAAACAGCATCATAAAGTTGGGAAAATCTGTTGGGTTTCTGGATAGGTTATGTTTTTCCACATTCTGGTCTCTTTTGTTTATGTTTCATTCAGTAACCTTGCAAATAAATTCCGTTTTGTTTGAAACTAAATGGTTGGGCCAACTGCAAGACTCCTGGAAAATCCACTGTCCACCTGCTTAAAACAACTAGCCAAGTTAGGGTCCGTGCTACCTTTTTGAAATGTTTTGAGGGAATCTGGCCTGGTCCATAACATACACCAGATCATTAAACGCAGCACTATGCCATTCCAGTCCATTGTGTTCACTTGGAAACTGGTTGAACTGAGAGGCATATTTTTAAAGTTAACTGTTCATACCACAATGCCCAATTTTCTCAAGGCTTTTGGAAATAACTTTTAGCAACCTCCAAACAACTCAAACTTGTTATTATTTTCCATAGGATATGAGCTATCGCTGGAGACCAACACTTATTACCCATTCCCTTGAACATCTTGCTGAGCAATTTCAGAGGGTAGCTAATAGACAAGGTGAGAGTGACAGACCTTGACAAGGCTACATTAAGCCACATATGACATCAAGGAACCCTAGCAAATCTACAATCAATGGGTATCAGAGGACAAACTCTCTGCTGGTTGGAGTCATACTTGGCTTATACAAAGATGGTTGTGAAGTCAGCAATCTCAGCTCCAGGACATCTCTGCAGGAGTTCCCCAGTGCTGTGCCCTAGGCCCAACCATCTTCAGCTGCTTCATCAATGACCATCAGCCACCACAACCTCTGGTGGAATTTAAATTCAACTAATAAATATCTGGGATGGACAGTCTGTGATTGATCATGAGCGCTCATTAGGGAAGGAAATCTGCTCTCTTTACCTGGTCTCCCCTATATGGAATACAACACCCACGACAATGTATTTATTTACACACTTGTGAGATATGGGAATCACTGACTGGGCTGGCATTTATTGCCTGTCTCTGGTTACCCTTAAGAAGGCGATGGTGAGCTGCCTTCTTGGACCACTGCAGTCCATGTGCTGTGGGTTAGACCATAATGCCCTTATGGAAGGAATTCCAGGTCAGAAGTGGGGATGTTCACCGATGTTTACACAATGTTCAGGACCATTCATGACTTCTCAGATACTGAAGCAGTCCATGTTCAAATGCAACAAGATCTGGACAACATCCAGGCTTGGACCGACAAGCGGCAGATAATATTCACACCACACATATGGTGACAATGGCCACCTCCAATAAGAGACATTCTAGCCATCACACTGAACTTGCATGCGCTTGCCATCACTGAATACCCCACTATCAACATCCTGGGGGAGGTGGTAGTGTACCATTGACCATAAACATAAACACAGTGGCTACAAGAACAGGTAAGAGGCTAAGAATAGTGTGGTGAGTAACTCACTTCCTCACAGTCTTTCCACCATCTACAAGGCACAAGTCAGGGAGTGTAATAGAATATCTCCACTCGCCTGGATGGATGCAGCTCCAACAACACTCAGGAAGCTTAACACTATCAAGGACAAAGCAGCCCGCTTAATTGGCACCACATCCACAAGCACCTATTGTCTCCACCACCAGTGCTCAGTAGCAGCAGTGTATACTATATACAAGATGCACTGCAGAAATGTATCAAAGACTCTTAGACAGCGTCTTCAAACTCATGATTACTTCCATCTATAAGGACAAAGGCAGCAGATACATGGGAACACTGCCCCCTGCAGGTTCCCCTCTAAGCCACTCACCATCCCGACTTAGAAATATATCACTGTACCTTCAGTGTCACTGGGTCAAAATCCTGGAATTCCTTCCATAACGGCATTATGGTCTAACCCACAGCACATGGACTGCAGTGGTTCAAGAAGGCAGCTCACCATCACCTTCTTAAGGGCAACTAGGGACAGGCAATAAATGCCAGCCCAGTCAGTGATTCCCATATCTCACAAGCGTGTAAATAATTATATTGTCATGGGTGTTGTATACCATGTAGGGGAGACCAGGTAAAGATAGCAGATTTCCTTCCCTAATGAGCACTCAATCACAGACTGTCCATCCCAGATTTTTATTAGTTGAATTTAAATTCCACCAGAGATTGTGGTGGGATTTGAAACCACATCTGCAGAGCATTAACCTACACTTCTGGATGGCTGGTCAGCAAGATCATCACTACACCTCTATCTCCCCTCCTAAACAAGAATTATTCCCACTTTGGAATGCTAACTCCAGTATTTCACTTTTGGTTTAGATATCTTGGCAAACATCCTTTTAGTTCAAGCAAAGTAACCACCATGTCTCTACCATCATTTTGAAGAGCCAAAGTAATTCATAATACTTCAGTGTGAAATATGGTTTGGAACAATGAATATAACACACACATCTTCCTAATGTTCAATGTTCCCCAGCTAAAGGCAGAG
The DNA here is from genome assembly GCF_004010195.1 of Chiloscyllium plagiosum. Classification (NCBI taxonomy): domain Eukaryota; kingdom Metazoa; phylum Chordata; class Chondrichthyes; order Orectolobiformes; family Hemiscylliidae; genus Chiloscyllium; species Chiloscyllium plagiosum. Next base: position 18,199,662 of record NC_057747.1, on the reverse strand, counting down.
CTCATGAGAAGGATGATGCATTTGAATAAAACGTATGGCCTGTGATTCTCATGGAAACATTAAGTGACCACTTATTCATTCCGTGTTCAGCCCAAGTCACATGAGAGGGTATTAGACATGCTTGCTCTGCTTCTGATTGTCCATAATGCTCACATTCAGGCACTTCAATCAATTACTCATAAAATTTTGGTGCAAATTCACCATTGTTGCATTCAGAGGTCTTACTTCTGCCATTGCAATTTCAACAGCACCCTGCAGCAAGTTCCAGGAATGAGATTTTTTTGTAAATTGGCACCCACAAAACCTATTTACATTGAGGTTATCAAACAACATAAGTGGACATTATTTTACAAGGTAGTGCAGATAGGACCAATACAGTCCGCTACTTCCACTCAATCCCATTGCAAACCTGCATTGTGATAGGGGATGTCATCATGAACTGAGCTGCAGAAATCTCAACACATTATTGGAGAGAAAGGATCTCCAATTGATCTGTGGAGATTGTTTGTGAATCCAGGCTTGAGAGTTGAAGGTTAATCTTCACAGTTATTCATGTACCATCTATTTGAGCTGGACGAGAAACAAAGATTCTCTAGCATTCTGACAGTTCAACTCCATTGTCACTTTAATTAGGTTTGTATTTTTGTAAATTTACATAAAATTTAGAATTCCAATGTACTCTTTGAAAATAATGCCAATTTGAAATAAACTTGCACCATGGAAGAAATGTGCAGTTGAGGCATTCCTTAGCCCTAAAGCATAAAGAGAGATTTACAAAATGAATTGTGCAGTCTACTGTGCAGTGGGATAATGAATGAATATTCTCTCCTTTAATTTTCTTTGATTCAACAGTCTTAAGGGTTTAAGTCGAAAGGGGCTGGACAGATTGTTAGGACTGCATTAATCTGCAAGAGCAGTACGATGATTTGCTAATTCATAGAAAAAAACCTTATCAAACGAAAAGGCTTCAACATGATTTATCTCTTTTGAAAGCAGTTTCGAGCAAAGCGAGCAGCAGGAAGACAGCACAGCACGCCAATTGTGGACCTTTGGGACAAGGTTTTAATAGAGAGAGAATTGTGTGGTGATACTTAAATGAAGATTTATGAATATTGGTAGGGATTTATGTTTATTTTAGCTCACAAATTGCTTCAAAGCCAGGCACATTAAACCACTCAGAGCAAAATACTACACTTCCACTGCCTTCAAAAACAATCCGCGCTTTCAGTCACCACTTTGTGGTGTCCCATGACAACTGATTAATGATAACAGATCCAGGAACTGAAGGTTGACTAACCACAGCTGGAAAATTCAATCTCACTCTAAAATGGAAAAGCGATGAAAAACATAGCAATTAATAAAATTCACTCAAATCACATGGAATTTCCAATGGTGTTGTCAGTTACAACAAAAGGAAATTGAAGGTGGGACTGCAGAGATTATTAAAGGTAGGCTCTCACCCACACTGCATCCATTAGAGCACGCTTTATACCATTACCATTTTGAAAAGGAAATGGCTCTTGACTTTCAAGGCATTTTTTTTTAAATTGATAGGTTATTTCGCCTACATCTTCCTGCGAGAGTGGGGGCTGCATTGTAGATATCCTGACCCTACTGTAACTTCTATTATCACGACCAGCTTTTGCACTCAGAGCTGGTGAGTGTGAGAGTCTGCAGGTATCATTCGTTTATCGCAGGTCAAGAGTTTGCTTTAGTGTAGCAGTTAACTAAAGTTTACACCTTAAGTTAAGAGAAGTTGTGTTGCTGCTGCCTTAATTTAAGGATTCACAGGCTCTGAAGCTGGTTAATTAGTGGCTGGTTTAAGCTGGTTGTTTGGAGCTTGAGTTTGTTGATTTCGGGAAGTATAATTATAGACCACTGTCAGTGCTGTCCTGTCCGTACTAAGTGCTACATTGGATGTACAGACTATAAAATGGAAGTGTGGCGAGAATGACCTTGTTGAGTGGAAATTACTTCTTTCCCTTTTGAATGTTTTCAGCCTTCTGTATTTTAATCGAGGGCAAACTCCACACAGTCAGTCGCCTGGGGTGGGAATTGAACCCGAGTCTCTGGTACTGTGAGGCAGTAGGACTAACCACTGTGCCACTCTGCCGCCCAATGTGAAATCATGTACACTTGGTGCATCCCAAACAATCCCTTCTGCCCACAAAAGTTCAGGCTCCAGGTTTCACTACCAGAGACAGAGTACCGTGGGGAAAAAGGAGGGCAGCACCACCCAAGCAGGAAAAGACAATCCCTCTGAGGATTCGGGTAAAGGCCTCCCCCGACCTGGTGAGAACCAAGAGGTACCCACCGGCCCACAGCTCCAGGTAACTGGGAGCAGCGGTCCAGTGACAGCCCCGCTGTCAGATGGAGAACTGGACTATGCGGACCCTGGGCCCGACCCGAAGAAACCAGAGCGAGGAAATGGTTTCAGCGTGGAGCCGGACAGCTACCTCAGCCCTGGGAGGGTCCAGCAGTTTGCCATCACCACGGGGATGCACACTGCTACCCCAGAGGGGCAAGACCAGCAGCAAATGGACAGTGTCAACCTTGTAAACTGTTAAATGGGGTTAAAAATTGCCAGCATCAATGTGCGTAGCATCAAATCGGCTACGCGATGTGTTTCTACGATGGCCTTCCTGGCCAACGTTAAAGCCGACGTACTGTTCCTGCAGGAGTGTGGGATACCGCACCTCAGCAGCTACAGGAGGTGGTCGAGCTTGTGGGCCCATGGGCCGTCAGTTTGGTCGGGGGGCAACGATAGCCGCGCCTCTGGCCTGGGTATCCTGTTGCAAGGAAGCAACTTTACCATCTCCGAGGTTAAGGAGGTGGTGGGCGGGCACCTCCTCGTCGCTGACGTCATGTACAGGAATGCTCCCCTGAGCCTGATTAATGTGTACGTCCCAGTGGGTAAGAGGGAACGGTTGGCCGTCCTGCAGCAGCTTCCACTGATGCTGGCTACGTCCAGGCCGGTCATTCTGGCCGGAGACTTCAACTGTATCATTGATGCAGATGGACGAAGCGGCGGGGGGGACAGTAAACTGGACACCACGTCCAGAGCCCTGATGGACACGGTCAAAGATGCCAAGCTGCACGACGTCTTCAGCACCCCTGCAGACGGAGCGCAGCGTAGATACACCTGGTCACGGGCAGACAGGTCTATCCGCTCAAGCATAGATTACCTGTTTGTGTCCCGAACGCTCTCGGCCAGATCCACCGACGTCAAGCCGGT
>NC_057747.1:18152899-18194191 GCF_004010195.1 Chiloscyllium plagiosum | reverse complement strand
CAGCGCCGTGACGCGGGACTCCGTGCTCTACGGCCTGTTCCCCGGAACGCACACCGAGACGAACATCAACTGTGCCTGGAGGATCATCAACTCGGTGAAGGACGCTCTCTGGGCGCTCTCTTCCAGCTGAAGGAGTTGACCCCGACTGAGTGCTGCAGACTGGCACATTCCAAGGTCCAGGACTACGTGTTGAGGGACGCGCTGAAGCTTGGGGCAGCTGCCGCCAAGGCGCAGTGGAGAAAGACCACCGTGTAACATCTGCCTGCCTGAAGAAGAACAGGGGCCCGCGCAGTCATTTGGGCTCTGCTGACGCCTCAGCTAAAAATATAATTGTACAGACCTGTAAATAGGAATGATTACTCTGTTTTCCTGTAAATGTAAATGGAATGTTTACATATGTATGGCATGTCCAACTGTACAGATCATCAAAGTATTTTATGAATAAAGTATATTTTTGAAATAAAAAAAATCAATTGGGGATAGTCAGAATAATTTTGTTAAGGGAAGGCCATATCTTAGTAAATTATTTTTTTGAGCAAATAGCAGAGAGAATTGATGACAATAGTGTTATGGGATGTTGTCCACATGGGTTTTAACCAAGCATTCGATAAGGTCACAAATGGCAAACTGGTCAGAAAAAGTAAAGCCTTTGGGGAGCCGGTGGATCCAAAAGTGGCTCAGCGACAGAAAACAAAAGGCAATGGTCAATGGATGTATTTGTGACAGGAAAGCAGTTTTCAGCAGATGTTCCACAGGACTCAGTGTTGGGTCCCATGCTGTTTGTGGTAAAAGTCAACGATTTGAAAGAAACTATGGGAAATTTGTTTGGGGACTTTTCAGATGAGACAACAATGATTCATGTAGTTGACGGTGAAGAGGATGGATGTCCGCTGAAGGATAATAACAATGGTTTGGGTGAGTGGACAGAAATGGGATTCAATCTGGAGAAGTGCGAGGCTATGCATTTGGGGAGGTCAAACATAACAAAGAATGAGCAACAGATGGAAGGGTGCTGAGAGGGGTAGAACAGGGGAGAGACATTGGAGTGCATGTCCACTGGTCCCTGCAGGCAGCAAGACAAGTGGTCGAGTTCGTAGAGGAGGCATATGCGATGCTTTCCTTCATTGGGCAATGTAATGAATGCAAAAGCAGAATGTAATGCTGGGACTATATAAGACGTGTGTTGGGCCATAGCTGGAGTCTTATACACTGTTCTGGTCACTACATTATAGAGCTGATTTACAAGACTCTTCATTGAATCCCTGCAGTGTGGAAGCAGGCCATTTGGCCCATCAAGTTCACACCTCCCAATCCTCCGAAGCTCTTCCCCTCCACCCCTGTAACCCCCATGGCTAATCCACCTACCCTGTGCACCAGCTTAGCATGGTTGATCTAGCTAACCTGCACATCATTGGAAACCAGAGCACCTGGAGGAAACTCACACAGACATGGGGAGAACATATAAATTCCACCCAGATAATGGCCCAAGGCTGGAATTGAACCCAGGTCACCAGCACTGTGAGACAGTAATGCTAACCACTGAGCCACAGTGCTGCCCCAATCAACTTGTATGACCTTTTAATGACACTACTCCATGGCAGATGGGACTTGAACCTAGATTTTCTGATTGAGAGCGAGGGACAATAACATAGTGCCACAAGAACATTGGTAAATATTGAACATGGCGAGAACACTAACTCTTATCAGAACTTGAACAACCAAGCTCTGAAGAAGGATTGAATAAGCTCTGGCTGTTTTCTCTAGGGCAGAGGAGAGCTGATGGAAGACTTCATTCCTATGTACAAAATAATGAGGAGATTGGATAGAAAGAATCCCCCCAGTGAAGATGCCAATGATAGAGAGGACATGAGGAATTATATTTCTACCCCGAGAGTGGTAGATGCCTGGAATTTGCTGCACTGTTTGATGGTTGAGGGAGAAATGCTCAACAAATTTAAAACTACCTGAAACTATAATCTGCAAGACTATGAATCGGGGCTCAAACTTGGGATTAGAATGGACAGCTAGTGTACTCCAGCGAAAGTGAGGACTGCAGATGCTGGAGATTAGAGTCAAGAGTGTGGTGCTGGAAATGCACAGCAGGTCAGGCAGCTACCAAGGAGCAGGAAAATCGATGTTTCGCGCAAAAGCTCTTCATCAGGAATTACTCAGACAGCACAGACACTGTGGGTTGAATGGCCAACTCCAATTTCTCTATGGCTCTAAGCTCCAGCATCAGCAAAAATGCTTGCTGTAGGTTTCCCTTTGAGATTTTCTGTTTCCAATCGTGCCACAGCAATGGACAGTGGGACAACTTGATGCCAGCAACTCACAGGAAGCATCATTGCTGAGACTAATCCCCAAAGCAGTAGCTCAGATTCCTCCTTAGACACGCTGATAAGGAATCTCTACAACCATTCCAACAAAGGGACAGTACTCAAAATGTGAAGTCGTAATCAGTCTGATTCTTTTTTCAAATGTGCGTGAATTGGCTGTGTGTTTGCAAACTTCATTTCTAATTTTGAAACCGTGCACTTTGATGTCATTTCCAGCCTGCATATTGGAATTGACTACTTTTGTCAAATCACCCAGATTAAATGTCTCCAAGTGTCTGAAGATTAAATGTGTTACACGGGGTCCCTGACTTATTCACGTCCGACTTACGATGGCTTGTACTTATGAACCCACACACAGTTTTAAAGTTTAAAGATCCAACATTTTCTGCACTTAAAAATGGCTGCCTTCCACTCTCCAATATTGTTTTCCAATTTGAAACCAAATTAAATTGCAAACAGACTCTAGAATGGAAGCCGATCGCAACCTGGGGAGTGGTTATACTTTGAGTTGGCCTTACCATGATGTGTCACCCTTTAGCTCAGAGCATGACCTAAAAAGATGGAAGTTTCAAATATTAAAATGGACCACCCATCAAAGAGACCCAAGGATTCAGGTGCATAGTCCCATGAAAGTGGAGTCCCGGGTAGATTGAATATTTAAGAAGGTGTTTGGTATGCTTGCCTTTATTGGTCAGTGCATTGAATATAGGAGTTGGGAGGTCACGTTGCAGCTGTACAGGACATTAGTTAGGCCACTTTTTGGAATACTGCATTCAATTCTGGCCTCCCTGCTATAGGAAGGAGGTTGTGAAACTTCAAAGGGTTGAGAAAAGATTTACAAGAATGTTGCCAGGGTTGGAGGGCTTAAGTTAAAGGGAGAGGCTGAACAGGCTGGGGCTGTTTTCCCTGGGGCGTTAGAGGCTGAGGGGTGACCTTATCAAGGTTCATCAAATTGAGAGGGGCATGGATAGGGTAAACAACTAAGGTCTTTTCTCCAGGGTAGAGGGGATCTCCAGGAGTCCAAAACTAGAGGGCACAGGTTTAAGGTGAGAGGGGAAAGATTTAAAAGGGACTGAAGGGGGAACTTGTTCACTCAGATGGTGGTGCGTATATGGAATGAGCAGCCAGAGGAAGTGGTGGTGGGTGGTACAATTTAAAAGACATCTGGATAGGTTCACAAATAGGAAGGGTTTAGAGGGATATGGGCCAAATGCTGGCAAATGGGGCCAGATTAATTTAGGATATCTGGTCGGCATGGACGAGTTGTACAGAAGAATTTGTCTCTGTGGGCTTTTAATCTCTATGACTCTATGACTCAGTCTCATCTGCTTTCGTGCTTTGGGCCTCATCTACATGTCAGGTACATTTTCACAGTCGGCTGGACATTATTACTACAAACTACATTGATTTACATTTACCATGGGTTTTTTTTATGAAGGGCAATTTGCATTTGGAGAAATTCCTGCACTTTATTTAAACTGAAGAGTTGTGACAGCATTTCACAACCCAGTCTCTTGTTGGCCACAAGCATCCCCCATCTATCTGGCAAGGGTCATTGGTCTTCATTGGTTCAATTACCACAGTCTGAATTTTAAAAGATCAACATAATGCCATGTGAAATGTCAATATAGTGGGATGGTTCTTTCAAGGACCTTCTGAAGGGCACTGCCTGAGCTGTGAAGGGATCAGAAACCCAATCTCAACATTCCAGTAAAAAGTAGATCAATGTTCTCGATCGTGTAAATACTTGAAACAATCATTAAAACTTTTCTCACAAACCGTTCCTGTAGCTCTTCTCCGCTGCCAGACAGATAACACAAAGCACACAGTAACTTGCAGTCATAGACACAATACCCATTCAGTGAATCAATTTCTCTTCAGTTATGCAGAATGCTGTTGTGGAAATGTTAGACGGTTCTCAACATAGCATGGAACTGCACAGGACAAAAACAGGCCATTTTAGCCCAACTGGTCTATGCTGCTTTCATAAACTCCAAATGAGTCTTTTCCCAATACTGTACATTGAACCTTATCATTACCTCCTTACATCACATTTGCAGGTTGCCTTCCCGTGACAGAAAATGCTGAACTGCTGCTAGGTCTGCGTATATTGCTGGATTCCAAGCAGATTGATGGTTTGGGTTTTAGATGGGCCCTTTTGAACAAAACAGTTGGGGCCTGTGCCTTACATATCGACATGGCTGACTGAATCATCTCTTCCAGAAAATTATTAAACTAGGGGATGATTATCACATGGGGCAATATAAATCTCAACTTTCAGAACAGAAAAGATTTAGGAGGATGTTGCGAGTGTTGGAGGGCTTGAGCTATACGGAGAGGCTGAATAGGCTGGGCTGTTTTCCCTGCAGCATCAGAGGCTGAGGGGTGACCTTACAGAGGTTTATGGATAGTGTAAATAGTCAACGTCTTTTCCCAAGAGTAGGGGAGTCCAAAACTAGAGGACATAGCTTTAAAGTGTGAGGGGAATGATTTAAAAAGGAGCTAAGGGGTAATTTTTTCATACTGAGAGTTGTGCGTGTATGGAATAAGCTACCAGGTGAAATAGGGTGGGTGGTTACAATTTAAAAGGCATCTGGATGGTTACATGAATAGGAAAGGTTTAGAGGGATATGTGCCAGATGTTGGCAAATGGGACTAGATAAAAAATTTAAGATATCTGGTCAATATGGGCGAGTTAGACTGAAAGGTTTGTTTCTGTGCTGTACAACTCTGTGACTCCATAACAGAATTAGGTGAACATTTGCAGATAAAGAAACACTTAAAGGAGCCTTGTGGTCCAGAAGGAAGATGACAATAGGTAGCTTTCAATGAGGAGTTAACATCTTGCTCACTAGTCAGACCAAAGCCATTCTGTGAATGGGTTCCATTTTGGAGTCCTTTTACAAACAGATTTGCTTGCAATTTGATTCACAGTACAGAAGAGAGATGCTCACATGTTCAGTCTTTAAATTTTAAAACCATGCATTGGAATGGATTCATCATTTTCTTCATTCTGCAACCCTCATTATAACTTAGAGCATCAGAATTAAGGAAGTTGATCACTAGTATTACTTTCATAGCTGATGGTAAAGCACAGAAATCACAGGATAAAATTGCATTGCCATCACTGAAACTTGTCTATTAAACTCTAATAACTGTAGGAGCTGTAAAATCAAGCTGGGTTAGCTTTGAGCAGAAGATTGAGTTGGGAAGATAGTGCCTCTTACTGCAATCTTCCTCTTCATCTGACACATCAGTGCTGTTAAGAGAGTAATTTCTGCTCATTGCGTTAAGGGTGCACTCCTGGGTGTGCATGAATAATCGTCTAAATCAATGATCGTAAATGGATCTTTATCAAATAGCCATAAACATTGCTTTAGGAGACTATGCAGCATAGAAATGTTGTGTCGGTGATTTATGCCATTTGTACATTTTCCACCAATGTTAAGTGGAATTGAATATGAAGGGAATTCGATCTTTGAAAGCTAGGCTGCAGGTGAGCAGGTCATATTAATCAAGACCATTCAAAGAAGTAAAAGCCTCCTGATATTTGAAAGCCCCTAACATTAAACAACATCTTGTTCAAGGTGAAAGATTTGTGCACTAACAAGAAATGGGAGTTCACAATCAATGAAAAGATGTTGAAGATATGGATGGCCAGTGAAGCCTCAGAGTTCAGATACTGAATTTTCTGATTGTGTCCTTGCGAATGTACAAAAAACCATTAAGAAGATCAACATCACCAGAGCTTTTGTTTTTAAAAAAGGAGCAGTGTTAAAGAAGTAATGATACGTTTGCATAAACATTGGGTGTTAGAATGTGAGAGAATGTAATTTCAGGTACCCTATTACAAAAAGGATATTAAAGGCACAAGGGATATACAGTGTTGATTCACCAAGAAAAGGCCTATGATGGAAATGTGAAGAGAAATATGAGGAGTTATAAGTGGCACCTTGAAGGTGTTGGCTCTGTGCTACCTACTCAGAGACTGACTGTAGATATCTTTGCAAACCAGGAGTACCCTCGACTGCCAATGATGGAGCAGGATCAGCAAGGCGCCGTGGGGAAAGACCACTGTCTAAGGTCTCCCTGTTGAAGGTAATTGGGATCTGTCCAGTTATCAAATCCTCCTAGTGTCTCAAATATATGTAAATATAAGTATTGTATGTGTAAGATAGGTCTTTGGTTAGAGTCGAAGTCCAATGTTTTGTTTATTTACTTGATATGCAAGTGTGCAGAACTGAAATGCTTTTGTGACAGTGTGCATATACAAAAGGGATTTTTTAATGAATAAAATATACTTTTGAAAGAAAAAAAAGATGGAGCAGGATCAGTTTTCAGGAAAATCCTGCCCCCAGGGTTGCCAGTGAAACAGAACAGGCAGAGAACTTGATTCCTCAATATGCATTTCCAATGGATTAGGCTCCACTCCAGGGGAACAAGGTTGCCATGGTAACCCTGTCCAATCCATATAAAAAATGAAGGCTGACAGAAAATTGGAGGTAGATGATCTAGACACTTATAAGCAATGAACTCTCCGTTATCCAGCATGTATCCAAATATTCATTCATAGCATCATTTACAAGGGCAACATATGTTCTCCATCTCCAATTTCTCTTGAACTGAATGGCCATTTCAGAGGGCAGCTAATCACATTGTTGTGGATCTGGAATCACATGTAGGCCAGACCAGGTGAGGACAGCAGATTTCCTTCAATAAAGGATATTAATGAACCAGATTATGTTATTTTTTACAACAATTAATGATAGTTTCTTCAGCAGCTAGCAGCATTAGTTGATTATTTATTTCAGAGCAGATCTTTCGTTGGTGAGGTCAGCTTATCTACAAATACTCTTTTGACGTAAATGATGCCATCCCCACCAGTAGGTAGCTCAGCTCCAGATATTTCTCCTGAAAACAGAGAAACGTAATGAAACCCTTCCCCAACAGTAAGATGTTATACAGTCATAGAATCATGCAGCACAGAAACAGACCCTTCGGTCCAACCAGTCCATGCTGACCATAATCTAAACTAGTCCCCAGCTGCCTATGCTTGGCCCATTTGCCTTCAAACAGTTCATATTTATGTACTTAACTAAATATCTAATTGTAACTGTACCCACATCCAAAGTTCATTCCACGCACGAATGACTATCTGTGTAAAAAAATTGTCCCCCTGTCTTTTTTAAATCTTTCCCCCTCACCTTAAAAGTATGCCCTCTCGTCATGAAATCCCCCACCCATAGGGAAAAGACACCTGCCATTACCTTATCTGTGCCCTTCATGATTTTGTAAACCTTTATAAGGTCAGCCCTCAACCTCCTACGCTCCAGTGGAAAAAGTCCCAGCCTATCCAGCCTCTCCTCATGACTCAAACCTTCCATTCCCGGCAACATTCTGGTAAATCTCTTCTGAATCCCCTCCATTTTAATAATATCTCCACTTAACAGGGCATCCAGAACAGGACTCAGTATTCCAGAAGAGGCCTCACCAATGTCCTGTACAACCACAACATAATCTTCCATTGGTTTTCACCCGGGTCATTGTATTGATGAAAGTGCTGTACGGACGGATGGTTGGGGTCAGTACCTGTTGAGCTCATGTCTGCAGTGCAAGGCAGTCCCTGGGATTTGGTGTTGTTGTGTCAAAGGCAGAAATCAGATGAAAACAACCAGCAGAGTACAGCAGCTTCGGACCCCTTCATCAGTTGCCAAATTCAATCAGCTACCACAATAGCCTTGGTGCTCTTGTGGTGAAGTAGTAGCATCCTTATCTCTGGACCAGGAGGCCATGCTTCAAGTGCAACTTATTCCAGTAGCATGCAATACAGAGACGCACCACAGTGGCCTTCCATCGTTAGAGAGGAGAATCAAGGTTTCAATTGAACTTCATGCACCACATTTCACATCAGTTAACACAGAATATCGGCACGGTATTATTCACATTTTTCTGCATGTTTTAATAATTTGAAGATATCTTGCTGAAGAGTGTAGGAAACCAGCAAAATGATACTTTCAGAGAAAGCTTTGGTCAGTGGACTTTCTGATATACAAGTACAATGTTTGAGAACTAAGTTGGTTAATTCAAATATTAGGTCTCCCAAGAGTCACGGTTCCTATTATTGGGGAATAGTTATCTCTGCACGCTACTTGTTTATTTTGAATGTGGCTGTGAAGCGATGCTGCCTGGCAATATATCTCCAATGTAGAGTGACCCTACAGCAATGACATGAACATAAAGAACTTGCATTTACGCAATACATTTGAAGATTTCAGATAGTCAAAGCACTTTACTCCCAATGAAGTGCTTTTGGAAATGTAGTCACAGTTTTAGTGAAGGAGTCCTTGTGGCTAAAATTGTACACAGCATGATCCCATATTGTGCGCACGGGTCAAATTAGCGTTAGTCTGCCAAGTACTGTTTCTTGAGTCTGAGGTACCTTTTTTCAGATTTTTTTATTTACAGCAATGTAGATGCACCCTTCTTCCTCAACTCTGATAGAATGTTAGCCTTCTCCCAGAGCTCTCCACCTCATCATGTGACACCAATACCATAATTGCATCATTATTATGCATAGAAAATAGGAGCAGGAGTTGGCTGATAGCTCATTATTTTACAACGTATCCAGCCAATTTGTTCTTGATGATGTCCTTCACGGAAGGAAATCTGACATCTTTACCTACGCTCCAGCGGAAAAAGTCCCAGCCTATCCAGCCTCTCCCCATAACTCAAACCCACTTATCCCGGCAGCATAAGTTCAGACCCACAACTGGTGTGGTTGACTGATTCTTAATAGCCCACTGTAATGGCCTAGAAAGCCACTCAGTTCAAAAGCAATTAGAGATGAACAACTAATGGCTGGCTGACATATATCCGAAAAGACATTAATACCTCTTCCGCGTCCGGTACCAGAACTAGACTGCACAACAGAATTAATAATATTTTTCAATGCAAACATCTTGAAGTTACAAGCTAAATTTCAAACTCTACTTTCCTCTATTAACCAAGGGGGCAACTGCATGATTTGCAGCTAACAAATTTGTACAGCTAAGCCCTTTCGAAAGCTCAGAAAGTGGAGTCGGTTTCATTCATTGTAGCCTGTTTAGCCAGCAGTGCCTTGGCCAATGTCAAGCAGATTGTCAGTGAGAAAACTATGAAACTGACATCATCACTTTCCACAGACAGGACAAAGTCTTTGGTCAAAGATTCAGAGGCTGTGACAAATTGCCCTGGGCTTAAATATTTGCATTTTGCATAAATAATAGAACTAATAATTGTAGGAAAGAATTTCCAGAAACCAAATCACTCTGCGATACATTTTAGAAGTTAATACTCAATGGAGAGCAATAATTGGTCCCAAGAGCTTAACCAGGGCTCCTTACAATGATCTGATTGTTTCACAGAATGACAGAGCGGGCAGAAAACACACTTTAATTCACCCTTCACATCCCTTTACTTTCAGTATTAACCCATTTCTTTTTAAAATCATTCAATGGAGTCCACTTTAATGACTTCTTGTGAGGAAATATTTCACACTCTAATGGGCATGGTAACTCAGTGGTTAGCACTGCTACCTCACAGCACCAGGGTCCCAGATTTGATTCCACCCTCAGGCAACTGTCTGTGTTGAGCTTACACATTCTCCCCGCGTCTGTGTGGGTTTCCTCTGGGTGCCCTAGTTTTCCTCCCATCATTCAAAGATGAGATTAGGTGGATTGGCCATGTTAAATTGCCCATGGTGTCAGGTGGATTAGCCATAGGAAATGCAGGGTTACAGGGATGGGGGGTGGGTCAGGGTGGGATGCTCTTCGCAGCATCAGTGTGGACTCGATGGGCCAAATGGCCTGCTTCCACACTGTAGGGATTCTGTGAAAATCTTTTCACCCCTTTCCCCTCAGCTCCTTTGCATTGTATCAGCTCATTTGTTCAGCACCTTTAAAAACTGGTATACCTGTACACTCTGGTCTCTCAACTGACTCTGCTGCATCTGAGACAATTTATTACCATGTATTGCATCCTGTCCCCATATAACCTTCAAGACCCTGGTGAGGTGATAGTGCACCAGCAAAGTGTGGAGCACAAATGCACATTGTTTCAAATCCATGTGTGGTGTTTTGTGTAAGTGAATGTACAGCTTGATTTTAAAATATCCTTAACCTCTTCCGTGTTTCTGTAACTGTAACCCTTTATTCCTAATAAAAGCCTAGTCAGGTCTGTGTTCTGCTTGTCCATTGGCCCTTTATATTTTGTCAAGTTGGATTGCCAAAACTCTATTAATAATTTCCATATTGTTCCCAACTAAAGTCTTGCATTAAATCAATATTTTCTCCTTTCTATTTATACCTCAAAAGATGTCTCACTTGCTCTAATCACATGTTTGAAATGGTTAGATAAAAAGTATAGACATAATGTACTATTTTATTGCCTTACTTACTTATTCTGCAGACAAAGTTCTCTCTGGTCCTCTATTTAAAAACTTATCATTTTACCCTTATTCTTTTCTCCCCAGTAAAAGTAATAATTTGATAACCAAATTTACCAGCGTGGATAGGGATCAAGCCTCTGAACATGATACAATGCTCTTCATTGCTTTCATTGGTCACTGCACTGAATATAGGAGTTGGGAGGTCATGATGCAGCTGTACAGGACATTGGTTAGGTAACTTTTGGAATATTGCGTTCAGTTCTGGTCTCCCTGTTATAGGAAAGATATTACAAAAGTTGAAAGGGTTTAGAAAAGATTTACAAGGATGTTGCTAGGGTTAGAGGGCTTGAGCAGTAGGGAGAGACTGAATAAGCTGGGGCTATTTTCCCTGGAGCACCAGAGGCTGAGGTTTATAGTGTTTTATCAAATTATGTGGGGAATGGAAATGGGTAAATAACCAAGATCATTTTTGCAGTCTTGGGGAATCCAAAACTAGGGGGTAAGGGTTTCAGGTGAGAGGGGAAAGGTTTAAAAAGAACCTAAGGGGCAACTTTTTCACACAGAAGATGATGTGTGTATGGAATATGCTGCCAGAGGAAGTGGTGGAGGCTGGCACAATTACAACATTTAAAATGCATCTGGAAGGGTTTATGAATAGGAAGGGTTGAGAGGGATATGGGCCAAATGCTGGCAAATGGGACTAGATTAGGTTAGCATGGACAAGTTGGACCGAAAGGTCTCTGTCCTTAATGTACATTTCTATAACTCTGAATGTTCCTCGCTCACTCAACCAAGAGTACTCCCCTCCCACGGAGGTATTCTAGCCCATTGTTGAGGATTATGCAAATGTCTCTTAATGATTCGGCCCAGATGTTTCAGGGTTTATTTGTTTCAAATGCTGCCTTACCAAAAAGAGATAGCATCGAGAGCTAAGGCAAGAAGGAGCTGTTATGACATTGGGTGGAGCATTTAGAACGGTCATCGGTTCTCTGTATCAAAGCAGCCGGGGAGAAAGCGCCAGCAGGTTCTCAGCTGAGATGGAAAGAGAGTCAGGAGCGTTGTTTCATTAATTAAAGTTATTCCTTCTTTTTGAGCTTGTAACCCTGCAGGATTTCTCAAACTGTTAAGTTATATGGGAGGAGAATTGCTGTCAAGAAGGAAAATACAACCTAGCCAGCACGAGCCTTTTAATGCAGCACAAGGATACTGATGATCCCAGGCTAAGTCGCTGATGATGTCCTCAAAGAACACCCAGATTCACACTCTGAGAAACAGTCAGCCAGCACCTCATTAAAGATTACATTCAGGCTGCTGCTGTGCTCTGCCAGTCACATCCCTCTCTCCATCCGTGGTGACTGCAATCAGATACTAACTAACATGCGAGTCACATCCAATGCTCCACTGCCGCAGTGAGCTGGAACATGCTTGTGCTCTCAAGCAAGGAACAAGGACACAGCAGTGAGAGGGAAATCATGATCCAGCCCTCTGATACGGTTGCCATTCCTGAGCAAGAATCTTTTGCCAGTCTTGCATATTTTGCACATATTCATCTGCTGTCTGTCATTGTCTGCCAGCAGGGTTCCTTTGATCTCTGTGGTAGATGCATAATGTGGTTCTGGATGTTATAAACAGGCAGTTGTCAGCATACAGACAAGACTGCCATATGATGAGCTCAGAAACTTTTGTCTACTGATTAAATATAATTCTTAAATACCGTTTTCATAAATTGTAACTTGACCATTAGAAACAGCTCGATGAAGAGGCTTCCTTCTCTGGCTTATCTAATTAATCTCCTTTATGTTTGTGGCTGTAAAATGTGTATCACTCGTGCAGAAGAACAGAAACTGAAAAATTAAGGCCATTTCTCTCTGCATGCACGCCACCCGGACTGATGAACTGAATACTCACAAGCTGAGAATTCATTTAAATGTAATTCTTGGTGTTTTCATCCAACCAGTTTGCAATTTTAAACCTCTTCAAGTTGCAGGTACTCATTTGCATTGTAGCCTATTATTGCCTCTGCGTGTAAATTGTAACGGATTTGCATACGTGTTTACATGCAACACCTTCATGAATTCATTAGCACTAACAGTGAGGAATATATCAGGGCCTAAATGAAGGGGACTCATGTTTCTGACTGCACCAGCTCTGCTTGAGCAACATCACTGGATTGGCATTGAATATTAGAGGGATTAGAGTTGGTCCCTGAAAGGATCTGAACACTCGATTGGCGGCAGGAGGCAACACCCACCACAATAACGTAAGGCCATAAGAAATAGGAAGAGGAGTAGGCCATTCAGCCCCTTGAGGCTGCAACACCTTTCGACAGGATCATGGCCGATCTGACATGGGGACATGGTCAAAGAAACGAAAAAGCTTGTGGGAGATAGACCTGGGATTCGCGTCTGCCCGGCAGACTCCATAGTAATCTCGGTTCTATACATGTCAGCTGCAAATTGTTGCACTTGTGCAATAAACTTCACACTGTTCACTGAACAATAGTCTTCTAGTCAGACCAGAGAAGTAGATATTCTAATCCACAATTGGCCACTTCAGACTTGAAGGAACCCACAAACAATATGGTGACAATAGTGGCACTTACCACCACATTGTGAGCAACTCTTTTTCTAAGCCATGCCGAACAAGAGAAATTAGAGTTTCAGCTTTCAGGCAAAAATAATACTGATTATCCAGAGGTGTCTTGAGAAACAGATATCGCTGATTGCTGATGATGACAACCCTCACAGACCTCATGGCAAAGAGACAATTCAGATCCAATAGAAGATGGAGGTAATCTCCAGCTCTGAGGCAAAGACACAGGCTGCATTGTGTGATGTGCTGTGGCTTTAAGAGCTGTATCTCGTCCTTTTTGTTTGAAGAGAGATTTTAAGGCAGAGGCATTGAGCAATCTACAGAGCCACTAGAGTAAACAACTTGTGAGGCCTTGGGTTTTCTAAAAGTTGGAACAATAGAAGCAACCTGAATGGGTGTGGTTAGACTCCCACAAAACCAGAATGTTTAGTTTTAACTTTCAGCATTTGTTGTTAGGATCTTGAAGAATTGAAAGATATTTTTTTCCATCTCTCAATTACAGCCAAAAGCTGAGAGTGCTTTTCCTAGGCTACTGCAGTTATATCTGTTTTCTGAATATGCCTTTAGCCAAGAGTGTGTTTAGGGGATGTGACTATATTGGAACAGTTAATTAGTAACAGTTACTCCACCTGTTATTCTGTTAAGTTTTCCAATTCTTTCTCTCTTTTGTTGCATTTAAATTATAGGAGTAGAATTCCCACAGTGTGGAAACAGGCCCTTTGGCCCAACAAGTCATACTGACCCTCTGAAGAGTAACCCACCCAGACCCATTCCCCTATATTTACCCCTGACTAATAACCTACACTATGAGCACAATTCTTTCTCTCTTTTGTTGCATTTAAATTATAGAAGTAGAATTCCCACAGTGTGGAAACAGGCCCTTCGGCCCAACAAGTCCATACTGACCCTCTGAAGAGTAACCCACCCAGACCCATTCCCCTATATTTACCCCTGACTAATAACCTACACTATGAGCAATTTAGCATGGCCAATTCACCTAAAGTGCATATCTTTGAATTGTGGGAGGAAACCCATGCAGACACAGAGAGAATGTGCAAACTCCACACAGACAGTCACCTGAGGCTAGAATCGACCCCGGGTCCCTGGTACGGTGAGGTAACAATGCTAACCACTGAGCCACCGTGCCGCCCGTGTGTGAATGAATAAAGTGTGTTTTGCTTTAAATCCAGTAATTTGACCAATTGATTTGCATCTGGAATGCAACACCTTACATTTAACTTTAAAATTAAAACAAAGGTAGTGTCTCAACTATCTTTTGAGGGGTTTGGCCTAGTCCATAACAGCTGCCAGGCAGTGGTGGTGGACCTGAGACAGTGTTAGATTAGATTCCCTATAGTGCAGAAACAGGCCCTTTGGCCCAACCAGTCCATATCGACCCTCTGAAGAATAACCCACCCAGACCCATCCCCCTCGTGCACCTAGAACTATGGGCAATTCAGCATGGCCAATTCACCTAACCTGCACACCTTTGGACTTTGGGAGGAAACCCACACAGACACGGGAAGAATGTGCAAACTCAACACATACAGTCGCCTGAGACTGGAATCGAACCTGGGACCCTACTGCTGTGCGGCAGCAGTGCTGACCACTGAGCTACACTGCCACTCGAATCAGAGAATGAGTATTGCATGAGTTAAAGCCAAAAATATCTTGTACAAATGGGAGAACATTAAATGATGCAGTAATTCAAGTTGGAAAGTCAATAATTTAATCAAGGTTTCAGCTCCTTTTGGGCATCACTGTCACATTGTGCAGATACCACGAGGCAGCACTGGGAAAATGTAATTGAGAGGACCATGAGGAAAAAAAATCAGCCTATTCTGTGAGTTATAACCTGGAAAATCTTTGTTACAAAGATATCCCCACTAAAGCTGCAAAATATACAACAATCCACACTGAAGTATGGGAGAACTGCTGTTACCACAGAACAAAATAATCTTTAAAGAAGATAAAATATCCAGAAGCTATGGCATCAGAAAACAAATTGCCAGGAACTTTTAATGGGCCAAATGGACTGCAAATTTGGACTTTCTGGAGAAGTCAATTCTTGAGATATAGAACAGCTTTTAAACCAGATTATTATAAGGCAGAAGCTGAACATGTAACTACATTTCTGTACACAATTGCAAGATGTTAAAAACCATCTCGTTCAAGAGAGAACCACAGACCTTAGACCAGCAGAAAGATAGGTCAAGTCAACTTCTAAATATATTTGAAAACCTCAGTAGGTCTGGCAGCATCTGTGGAGAGAAATCAGATGGAACGTTTCAGGTCCAGTGACCCTTCCTTGGAACTGAACTGGGTCCATTCCTCCACTGGGAGGACAGTCAACAAGTTGTAAAGTCAAAGACGAGAGGGAGATGGGGGCGTGGTAAATGTAAATATAACGCATCTTTTTTTTGATAGTCCTACAAGACTGAGCATAACATAAAACAAAGGTGTAACAATGTAATAATTACGAGGGAACGTTCTTTGTGGGAGATGTGGTGTGGAATCTGACAATCTCTGAAAGGATTAATATTTGATTAAAAGCCGTAAGTGTCACCCAATGTGAACAGTCTCCAATAAATGTCAGTCATTTTCATACAACTTCAAAATAGTTGCAGTGATGTGTTAAACCTCACATTGTTTATTCATTAAGACTCTTCCAGTTAGAACTGAAAGGTGGATGCTCTAATCCAAAGTTGGCCACTTTAAGGGTTGAAAGAATTCACACACAACAATTGGGACTGTCAGAGGAGTAAATGAAAACAAACACCCTGGAAGGAATCAAATGTCACCGCTCAGCTCTGCAAAAACAACTTAAATTTATAGAACATCCTGACACTTTTGTAGTGGTGTTACCAAACAAACTTTGACACAGAGTCACATGACATAATCAGCTTAGTAATTATATCCAAAATTATTGGCGAAAAAGGTAAGTTTTAAGAAGCATTTTAATGGAGGGAAGAGAGGCAGAGAGGTTTAAGGAGTGACTTTCAGAGCTATGGTCCTGTCATGATTGCCAGTGATAGTGCATTAAAAACAATGGGATGGCGAGAGACCAGAATTGAAGAAGCACAGATATCTTGGAGTACTGTAGGAAATCCTTGAGATTAGGTGGGGAATTGAGTGGGGGGAGTGTTGAAAACAAGGAGGACAATTTTAATACCAAGGCATGACTTAACTCAGAACCTATGGAGGTTGGTGAGCACAGGGTTGGTGGGTGAATAGAATTTATAAAAACATAACTAAGGACAAACATCTGAGCTTTAGTTTGAACTGGTTGACAAGTATTGTACGTGTGGAAACTTCAGTTTAGGTTTCCTGCAGAATACAACAGAATGGATTCTAGATGATGATTACAGGACAATAATCTACATAGGCAATGTCACACACTGTGCATGCAAAGATTAAGCAATTTATAACTGTCACCTCAATCCCCTGATCGCACTTGCAGCCTTCAAAATACTCTCTGATATCTTTTTCAGATAATAACATATTTGCTTCAATCTGATATCTGCTTGCTTTTTCATTATTGTTTAATATACCAGCTGCAGCAGTAAGGGTGAATGCCAACTGTCAGTGCTTCCCCTGTCCTTGATGCATGGTGACATTTAAACAAGACAATTAACCATTGTGGCAACATTGCTGTGAGACTGTCAGGATATAGTTGGCAGTCGATTACTCCAATATTTGTATCTAGTGTGTTATTAATTCTTTGCACAATTATTCACACCAGCACCTAAACTCCAGAATACTTTGCTCATTGGTGGCATGACATCAACATTACCACAGATAATTTTAAACAAAATGACCAAGAGTCCCGGAGATCACAATGGTGAAAAAATTATGCATGGATTTCACTTGGTTAAAGAAGATACTGAAAAACGCCCTGGGAGGTATAGAACAAAGTACAGGTTTAGGACTAGATGATTGATGCTACAGTGCAAATTGATTGCTGCAGCAAGTCATAGGAAATGGTATTTTGCAGCTTGAACAGCTTGATTATCTTTGTTTACAAAACTTAACTAATAACAAAATAACTGCTGTCTTATAAATTGTTGCTGAATTAATTATGGCATTACAAGAGGAAGCAGATAATCCAGTGGAACAAATGTATGGCATAACCTTGGAATACATTGTGCCTGCCATGTGATTGATATCGTGCCTCTGTTTGTGTCACGACGGTTGTAAGATCCAATTATTGATGTCACTCCATTAAGATCGTAGCTAATTTTAAATTGTGCATCACTTTCACAGATGTAAAATTGCGCCTTCTAAATCTGACAAAAGAGAATCAACAATAATATGAATGCAGGATTTCAGAGAATGCAAGTAAATTAAGTGATAACATCGATTGCTTCTATTCTGTTACTACCTCTTTTAATTCGATTTTGTTATGCCATGTCTGTATATTATTGCAAATCCTACAAAGCTCACACATTTCCTTTCCACAAACCTCATATAGATCTTAATGGCACCTTAGCATCAATAAGATATCTCCCAATGTTATCATCTCAATCATCAACAGAAACAAGTGACAAAGCACCTTCAATGCAATAAAGTTTCCCAAATGTTTCACCAAAGCCTGAAAAATGTGGCACTGGAAAAGCACAGCAGGTCAGGCGGCTACGCGGAGCAGGAGAGACGACGATTCCTGATGAAGGACTTCATTCCTGATGAAGGGCTTATGCCCAAAACGTCGATTCTCCTGCTCCTTGGATGATGCCTGACCTGCTGTGCTTTTCCAGCAACACACTTTTTGACTCTGATTCTCCACCACCTGTGGTTCTCACTTTCTTCCAAGGAGACATTAGTGTAAATAGAGAAAATTTTGGATCAAAAAGGTAGATTGTAAGGAGTGTCTTCAAAGGAGAAGAGAGAGGGAGAGAGTCAGGGGGCCAATTTCAGCCTTAGAATCTTGGCTGTTAAAGGTAAGCCACCAATGATGGGTGCTCAAGTGGCAAGAATGAGATGAGTGCAGAGGTCTTGGTGACTTGTGGAGAACACCATCTATCACAAGGTCAGAACCAGGATGTTCACTGATGATTGCACCCTGTTCAGCACCATTTCTGACTTCTTTGATGCTGAAGCATTCCAAGTCCAAATGCAGCAAGACTTAGACAATATTCCAGGTTGGGATGGCATATGGCAAGTAACATTCATACCGCACAATTGCAAGGGAATGACTGTCTTCAAGAGAGAATCTAACCATTGTCTCTAGATGTTCGATGGCATCACCGTGACTAAGTACCCAACTTTCAACATCCTGGGGGCTACCACTGACCATAAACTCAACTGGAATACAGGTCATAGGCTCAAACTACTGCCGTGAGTAACTCCCGACTCCCCAAAGCACATCCATCATCTCCAAGACACAAATCAGGAATGAGACGGACTACTCCCCACTTGTCTGGATGGGTAAGCTCCAACAACAAGTCTAACATCATTCTAGACAAAGCAGCCCACTTGATTGGCACGACATCCATAGATATCCATTCCCTCCACCATTGACACTCAGTAACAGCCATGGTATTATATACAACATGCATTGCAGAAATTCATCAAAGATCCTTAAAAGCACCTTCCGAACCCATGACCACCACCATCTAGAAAGACAAGAGCAGCAGACACATGGAAAGAACACCAGTTGCAAATTCTCCTCCAAGTCACTCACCATCCTGACTTGGAAATATATTGCCGTTCCTTCAGTGTCACTGAGTCAAAACTTTGGAACTCCCTCCCTAAGGCCAGTGTGAGATAGCTACAGCAAATAGACAGCGCTGGTTCAAGAAAGCAACTGACCACCACTTTCTCAAGGGCAACTAGGGGTCAGTGACACCCCTGACTGAATTTTAATAAAAGTTGGAGGAGATGTGGAAATTGGGCTGGGATATGGTCATGGAGGGATTGGGAAACAATACTGTAACAAAAATGGAGATTGCTGGAAAAGCTCAGCAGGTCTGGCAGCATCTGTGGAGAAAAATCAGAGTTAATATTTCAGGTCAAGTGACCCTTTCTCAGAAGGACCTCACACAACCTGAAACATTAACTCTGATTTCTCTCCACAAATGCCACCAGACCTGGTGAACTCTATTTTTGTTTCTGATTTACAGCATCCACAGTTCTTTTCGTTTTTATGATGTTGAAATGCTGTTGTAGGTTTAACCCCCTGGGATCTGCTGGCTATCTTCCTGAAATCCTTTTCTCAAATCTAGTCACCACAGCACTCCTTTCTCATTAGAGAGCGATGACTAGTGGTCGCTAAATATGAGGGTCACCATATCTCAGGCGAAGGGAGAGCCTTTCATGGTAACCTTAGCTGGTGCAGGAATTGAACCCACACTGTTGGCATTACTCCACATTGCAAGCCAGACATCCAGCCACCTGAGCTAAGAAACCATTCTACTTCCTGTGTGTACAAAAACCTATGTCATGAACCAACCAGGGAGACAGTTGTTGCAGGTAATTTAACAATATTAAATCTACATTTTCATTTTTACTTGAGCAAATGATTTGTTTTGATCTTAGTGGAAGGTTGGCTTTCAAATGTTAGAAGCAGGAGATGTTCCCACTCGGGTTCTGAATCAGAGTCAGTATTCCTGGAGTTGGTAAACCATGGCTAGGTGGAGAATATGCTCCTTTGGTAATGCCCTTTTGTCCTTTGCTGAGTGTGATTACCCAATTAGCCCAACATAGAAGCAGCTCTGTGCCATTGTTTTGCCCCACTAGTACTTCGATTGAAAGTACCTAATTTAATTTCACTTAAAGAGTTCCAAGGCCATCAGAGAGAGAAAGATTTATCCCACCGGCCTGGACCAGCCGCAAACGTGGGTCACTGTTCTAGGGTCCTGTGCAACTTCTCATTAATCTCTCTATTATGATCTGTTATGTAATTCAGTATAAAATGATTTCAATGATAATTTCCCTGCTCACAGGGCTGATCTTTCACAGGAATTAACATACCACAATATCAGAAGTAACACAACAGCAATCAGTTTCCGAATTTATTTGCAGATGACAGCCACAGGCAGAGGGCACTTTCTCTCAGACAGATTAAGAACCTCACTTGGCAGGCCAGTCAGGAACTGTGACTTTGACAGTATCAATGGCGAGGCTTGGTGAATGGGTTTAAACTACTCTGTAACTATAAGGGAAATGAAATAAAATGAGGAATAATATGAACTCACAGTGCCTCAGATATGTAAATATAATCTTACACAAGTAAATGGTGCCTTTGGTTTGTTTATTGGATGGAGTCCAACTCCAATGTTTGTTTTTTTCCTATGCTATTGTAAGGAACTGAACTGCTCCAGTAACTATGTTTGTATTTATATTTTTTATTAATAAAATATACTTTTCATACTTAAAAAAAATTCCACTGGTGGCAATGTTTCTCCAAATAAAATCCTCACTTACAGTCCTACAGGCCTAAGCATGAAACAAGGCTCTTCAGCCCATTGTGCCCGTACTGGTCAAAAACAATAGCCTAACTATTCTTAGTCAAATTTTCCAGCAGTTGGCAAATAGCGTTGTATCCCTTGGCAACATAAGTCCACCACGTTTATCATTATTTGGAGATGCAGGTCTTGGACTGCGATGCACAAAGTTAAAAATCACACAACACCCATTGTTACAGCTAACAGGAGAATGCAACTTTTAAAAAAAAAATTTGTGATTTACACATGAAAGAAGTGAAACTATCAGTATTCCAACAGATGAAAGCCTCAACAAACAATTAAGATATTTTTCAATGTATAATTTCAGTTAAACTTTTGCCATAAATTCTGTGTCTGACAATGGTGCCCTCCACAACCACCTGATGAAGGAGCGGCGCTCCGAAAGCTAGTGCTTCCAATTAAATTGTGCTCTTCTGAACAAATAACAATAATGACATGTGAATAGAGTGTAAGCAATATCATGTGAAGTATCAAAAAGTGGAATTTAATTTTGATAAATACCTGTGACAACTGTGCTCTCAAGTCTCATGTTAATGACTGTGAAACAAAACTGGAAATTGAAACTCAGTAGGTCAGGCAGAATCTGTAGCAAGAAAGCAGAGTTAATGTTTTGAGTCCAGTGACACTTGATCAGAACTGTTAGCAGCAAGGAAAAAGTGGGATTTATGCTGAATACGAGGTTGGTTGTTGTGGGGAGGGGAGGGGTGAGCTAATATGTAGAGACAGAGCCCAGAGAGACAGAGTGAAATAAAGGGATAGGCATACAAAGGCATTATTGATAATAAGCCAGGACAGAGGAGAAGCTGATTGTGAGAGCTGAGACTAGGCGCCAATAGGTTGGCTTTGCTGAAAGCAATCCATGTCACAACAGCACTAGGTGTGGGATGTGTAAAAAACATGGAAGGACGGACTCAGGCTCTAATGTTATTCACTCGATGCTGAGTCCTAGAGGCTGCAGGGTCCCCAAATGGAAAATGAGCTGCTGTACTTCAAGCTTGTGCTGAGGCTCACTGGAACACTGCAGCAATGGCGCTGTGGGAACATGGTATGTTAGAGTGGCACACTCCTGGAAGCTCAGGGCTGTTTTTGCAGCAGAAGGTAGGGGTTCTCCAAAGTGGTCACCCAATCTGTGTTTCCACTCCGCAATGTAGAGGAGAGCACATTGTGAACAGCATATACAGTAGGCTAGATTGAATGAAGTCCAGGTAAATCACTGCCTCACCTGAAAGGTATGTCTTTGGGCCTTGGATGGTGAGAAGGGAAGAGGTAAATGGGCAGGTATTACACCTTCTGCGATTGCATGGCAAGGTGCCATGGGAGTGTGAGGAGGTGTTGACAATGGAGGAAAAATGGACCAGAATTCCCTGGTGTTTCCCTGTCACCCCTTTGTCAGTCCCCCTGGTCCTCACTTAGCACCACACCAGCCTCCACATCCAAAGCATCTTAAGCTGCAATTTCCATCACCTCCAACAGGAGGCCACCACCAGTACAAATTCCTGTCCCATCCCTTGTCAGCAATCTGCAGGGACCATTTCCTCTGGGACACTGTGGTCTACTGCTCCTCCATCAGTTCTCCAACATCCACAGTTCTTTGCTTTATGTTAATGGCTATTGTGGAACATTATGGCCATGATGCAGAGACTCTCAGTTTAACCAGAAGGGTCTGTGATATCCATACCCATGCATTGTCACCTGACAGCACGTTTCAGGCATCTCTTGCCACATGATCGTATGTCGAGAATGTGTTGCTGGAAAAGCGGGTCAGGCAGCATCCGAGGAGCAGGAAAATCGACGTTTCAGATGCTGCCTGACCTGCTGTGCTTTTCCAGCACCACACTCTCAACTGTAATCTCCAGCATTTGCAGTCCTCACTTTCGCCTACATGATCGTATATGTTCACTCTGTATGGCAAACACACTTCAAATTTTACTTATAACCATGAGGGAAATCGCAAAAAGAGATTTGTAGTGGCTCAGACGTCTGGTTATGTTGCCAGGAATGACACACCATTGACAAAATCTCTCTCCATATGTCTATGATTCACATTAAAGGTGACAATGTCAGGGCTTTGGAATGTTGCTTCTTTTGGCTAGGTGACATTTCTAGGATGACACATGATGTACATTAGGTACGATGTAGGACTTCCCCACCAAGCTGTCTCAAGCTAAACAATCGCAGAGCTGATCTCTTGCAACGTGTGCACGTTGCAACCTTAAATCTTTGGAAGATTGGTAAATGTACTCTGCACCCCATAAATCTTTAGTTGGGCCAGCTGACATCACCATGAGCTTGTCGTAGAGTCAATACAACCTGGATGGACACAAAGACTACGCGACCCAGATTTAACATTTAGGTAAGAAAGGGAGGATGTGAGAAAGAGTTATTTTAATGCAGTGATGACTAGTAATTCAGTCCATTCATCCCAAGATGGCTTTCTTAGGAATTGTGGAATCACAGAAATCTTGTGGTGCTGAAGGAGACCATTTAAGTTCCTTCCTAAATGCCTCAATGGAACATGTTTCCACCAGGCAACACATTTCCAAACCTGCTATGTGAAAAGGTGATGTCTGTCTTTGTATTTTCTTCTTTTGCAAATCACTTTATATTTGTGTCCTCTCAATTTTGATCCTTTACGAGCGTGAACAGTTTCTCCCTCTCTACCCAGCCCCTACGTGACTTTGAAAACCTCTTTCAGATTCTTGTCTTCTCTCCAAGGAAAACAGTCCCAACCTCTCCAATCCACAACCCAACTCATCCCATGCCCCTGTTGCATCTCTGCATCTGTGTAAGTTTATGACCATTAAGTCAAAGAGTGTGGTGCTGGAAAAGCACAGGAGGTCAGGCAGCATCCGAGGAGCAGGAGAGTCGACGTTTTGAGCATGAGCTCTTCATCAGGAATGTGGGGGTTGGCCCAAGGGGGCTGAGAGATAGATGGGAGCGGGGTGGTGCTGGGGAAAAGGTAACTAGGAATGCAATAGGTGGATGGAGTTGGAGAGGAAGGTGATAGGTCGGAGAGGAGGGTGGAGCGGTAGAAGGAAGACGGATAGGTAGGACAAGTCAAGAGGGCAGTGCTGAGTTGGAAGGTTGGATCTGGGATAAGGTGGGGGAGGGGAGATGAGGAAACTGGTGAAGCCCATGCTTGAAACGTCGATTCTCCTGCTCCTCGGATGCTGCCTGACCAGCTGTGCTTTTGCAGTACTACACTGATTGACTCTGATCTCCAGCACCTGTAGTGGTCACTTTCTCCCAGTATGACCATTAAGTGTCCATTCAAGTTTCTATTGAAATAGTTCATCATCTCTGCTTCTACCCCACTCATAGGTGAGATTTCCATGTCATTGATGCTTAATAAAAGCTCTTCCTCGCACTGCACCCACCCCTTGCATTTCTTGCTCAAACCTTAGATTTGTGTCACCCCTAATCTTTGTGTCAGCAGCTGATGGGAACCCCCTTTCCTTTGACTACATTATCCACAGACCTAAGACAATCCTGTATACCATGATCAAATCTCCTCACCATCTCGTCTGTTCCAATGAGAATTGTGCTCGCTTCTCCAACATAACCTTTGAGGTTAATGTCTGTTATCCATGGAACTATTTTGGTGACTTTGACAGAATTCTTCTCCACTCTAATTCCCAAATAATCTTAATCTGCCTCAAGACAGTGAAGCAACTACTTGGAGATGTAATTTTCCTGGTGATATGTTTTGTTACAATACAGTAGGTGATGGTAGAGAGATTACCCCACCAATTTCCATATTTGCCTGGACTAATCCAGGCTTCCCCATCGGTTTAGTGCTGCTATCACTGAAGTGTAAACATTTTGGGACTCTTCTGACCACTACTGTCAATTATGAACCTCATTTCCAATAACACATTCTCCCTTACGGGAATAAACTAAAAGGTAAAAAGGTGAATGTCTGAAAGCTGCTGATAACTGGTTAAAAAGGGCACTTCTTATGCAACATCTGGAATCCTCCAAATGAAGAAAGAGACTGATTTGAGTGTACCAAAGCTCATTGATACCTTTGAGCCTCATATAAAGAATCTCCACTTATCCAAGAATCCTCACTAATCCACAAAACTAATGTTAAACTCTAATGACTGAAACAGCAAATATCACTGTAATCTGTGGGAGATCTTGGATTACTCAAATGTAACAATCAATACAACAGACAGAGTACCTCTCCACATTTGAACCCATCTCAATGTTTCTTGTAAAGAATCTATCTGTATGAATTTTATATTTCTGGTCAATTACTTGCATCTACACCTTTAGCAATTGCTTATAGCTGCATAATCCTCGTGCCTCAGTGGGAACATTGGCTAGGTTAGAGTCAGGAGTGCCTTCCTCACAAGGAGACAAGGCAGTGCCAGTAGGTGCTGAGAGACAAAGCAAGGAAGGGATGCTGTGCACACCTGGGTAGGCTCAAGGTGTGTGAGTGTTTCGAGAATGAGCAAGCAGCTCTGAGATGCAGTCTACCCCAGGCCATGACTCGGTACCTGTCCCACTGCATACATTATACTCCCTGCTGCATTGCAATGATAAGTGCACCACAGTACAGCTTTAAAATCCAGAAGCATCCTACAAGTAGATTGCAGAGTTGCTGTGAGAGTCCTGAGAAGCTGGTAGTTATCAATGCCAAGGGGTTGTGCATTGTGGGGTTGTGCCCATAGGGTGCCCCTTAAGATGTTGCTGCTGACTGCCCAAGATGTTGATGCTGAGGAGTATGTGGTGAGTTGGAATTACCACATCCAACTCAAATATTCATGTTGGGAATTGTCAACATCTAGTTTCTGTGCAGGAGGTGGTAGAATAGGAAACTGTGTTTTAATGAACTTTATCTTATTCTCCCGTGGAACATGGGTGTCACTGGCTGGTCCAGCATTTATTACAAATCCCTACTTGTCCTTGAGAGGGTGGGGGTGAGCTGCCTTCTTGAACCGCTGCAGTCCACCTGCTGTGGGTTGACCCACACTGCTATTAGGGAGGGAATTCCAGGATAGTGAAGGAACAAGTCTGAATGGTGAGTGAATGGAAATCTGCAGGTAATGGTGTTGCTATGGATCTATTCCCCTTATCTTTCTAGATGGAAGTGGTGGTGAGTTTAGAAAGTGCTGTCTGAGGATCTTTGGTGAAGTTCTGCAGTGTAACTTATAGATAATACATAATGCTGCTACTGAGTGTTGGTGGCAGATATTTATGGATGCGGTGCCAATCAAGTGGGCTGCTTTGCCCTGGATGGTGACAAGTTTCTTGATTTTTGTTGGAGCTGCAGTCATCCAGGCTGTTTGAAAGTGCAACAAGTTGCTCTCAAAGTTGAGAAAGGGTTCAACAGACTCCCCATGTGATTCTCGCTGTAGTCCACATCCTGCAGACCTCGATAAGATTCTACTGTGATTTTCTTCAGTTCACTTTTAACTCAGGTATCCAATAATGTAAATGCCACTCTGGGGAACATGGACAAACTCATAGGTTCAGCTGGCTGCTACTTTGCTGCATTGTACAAGAGCAATCTCAAAGGCGGAAGGGGAGCTGGAGATTTCTCAGACAGGAGATGGGTCAGATGTGGTATTCCCCAGGGATCGGTGTTGGGACTCTTGCTATTCCTGATTTATATAATTGATTTGGAGATGGGTGTTGAGGGCAAAATCTCCAAATTTGCAGATGATGCTGAGCCAGGGAGAGTAGCGATGAGTGCCTTCAGAGGGATATTGGCAAGTTGACCAGTGGACAAACATGTGTTACCATAACCTCCAGGGTTATGGACCAGGAGCTACAAAATGAGATTAGGCTGGATAACTCTTGTTCAGCTGGCACGGAAACAGAGTCTAAAAGTGTGGTGCTGGAAAAGCGCAGCATGGAAATAGGGCAGAATAGCCTTATTCTATGTTGTAAGTCTTCCTTTCTTGTCTTCTATTTTAAAGAAGGATGAGCAGGTGAATTTCAATGCAGAGAAATGTGAGGTAATGCGTCTTGGTAGAAGAACATGGATCAACAATACAGGCTCAATCATTCAACTCTGAGGGGAATACAGGAGCAGAGGGACCTGGGGGTTTAAATGCCGAATTCTCTGAAGGTGGCCAGGCAAGCTGATCCACAAAGGCTTATGAGATCCTTGGGTTTACAAATAGAGGAATAGAGTATAAATGTAAGGAAGTTATGCTACATCTCTACGTATCATTGGTCAGACAATATTTGGAGTATTGTGTTCAGTTCTGGGCACCTGATTTAAGGACAAATGTTAAAGCTACAGAGAATGCAAAGGAGATTTACTGGAACGAATCCAGGAATGAGGGAATTTAGATTCAAGGAGATGTTAAAGAAATTGAGCTTACTTTCCTTGGAACTGGGAAAGTTTAAAGATAGCCTTACTGAGGTATTCAAAATGATGAACAATTTTGAGAGGGCAAAGGAAGATGTTCTGTTTCTTCTAGTTGGTGTGACAGCAACTAGGAGTCATAATTTCAAGATTGTCAGCAAGAGAGCTAGGAATGGGATAAGAAGAAACTTCTTTACTCAGAGAGTTGTTAGATTTGGAATGTGCTGTCTGGGAGAGTGGTGGAGGTGGATTCCATACAAGGTTTCAAAAGAGAGCCGGACATATATTTGAAAGTGATGAATTTAGAGGGCTAAGGAGATAGGGCTAGGGAATGGAATTGGCTGGGTAGCTCTTTCGACAACTGGTACAGATACAATGGGTCGAATGGCCTTCCTTTGTCCTGTAAAATTCAATGAGTGTAAATGTTGTCAGTGAACTCAAAGCACTGCAAAGAATGTTTTTGAAAAAAAATTGACACCTTCTAGATTACTAAATCCAATACGATTACTACTCTTTCCCCATCTCCCAAAAATTGCTAGGCAGGAGGATCAGGATATTCTTACCAGCACGAGAGTTAACTTGATGGCAGAGTTGAGAGTGTGGTGCTGGAAAAGTACAGCAGGTCAGGCAGCAGCCGAGGAGCAGGTCTCTCAGTCCCTGATCCTCCTGCCTAGTAATTTTTGGGAAATGGGGAAAGAGTAGTAATCGTATTGGATTTAGTAATCTAGAAGGTGTCAATTTTTTTTCAAAAACATTCTTTGCAGTGCTTTGAGTTCACTGACAACATTGCAGGACAAAGGAAGGCCATTCGACCCATTGTATCTATACCAGTTGTCGAAAGAGCTACCCAGCCAATTCCAGCACCACACTCTCAGCTCTGATCTCCAGCATCTGCAGTCCTCACTTTCTCCCACTTCACTTGATGGCAGTCACTGCGTCCCACCCCACTTCCCAGAATCCACTGCACTACGTCCCTCCTGAAGGTTACCATTGGCCTGACATTAAAACATGCATCAGACAAATTGTCGATGAAGTCAGGCTAATAAACACCAAACCCAAGGCCCAATATTTCATGTTCCCTCAGTATAGGCCCAGGCATTGTTATTTATTGTCCTAATTACAAATCTAGATCTCTGTCTCCTCAGCAACAAAATACCATTCACTTCCTAAAGTTAGGAACAGTGACTTTGTGACAAAGACTGAATAGGGTTGCGATTTGCAAAGTTTCAAAAATTATGGAGCATTCAGCAAATAAAATGGTCCATGACATCTGATCACCACACAACACTTTACTGGTTGGAACAAAGTGAAATCATGCATCTGTCAATAATCAAATATAGTTTCTTTAAAGTAGAAAAAAAGAAAGGAAGACTTACAGCATAGAATAAGGCCGTGCTGTTTTCATGCCAGCTGAGCCAACAAGAGCTATCCAACCTAATCTCATTTTGTAGCTCCTGGTACATAACCCTGGAGGTTCTGGTAGCACATGTACAAATGCTGACTGACATGAGGTGTCTCCTGTTTTTAAGCATTCTACTTTGAGGGCTGGTGTGAGCAGAGTCGAGTGTGATATGTCAAGATGGTGAGAGCAACACTTATATTAGATTTAATCACAAAGATCTGACCACACAGGAACATAATTTTCTCTTCAATAAACATGAAAGCGAAATCGCCCTGTGGAAAGCTGCTAACATTCATCTGTAACAGTTCCTCTTGGCTTCAGATACAATTTCTTTTCACAGAAATCTCTCTTCATGAAATCTTTTCTCCGAGCTTTGCAAAATTTTATTTTGAGCAACAGAGATGTAACAGAGGTACTCGGAGAAGCTCAACAGAATAGATTTTCCGCTTTGTGGAAATGATTAAAAAATCGGAAAAACATGTCTCTGATCCATCTCAGGAAGATGTCTCCCCATTCGATTGCCAGTTTTAAAGGCTACGGGTGTTAAAATGTATTCTGGGTTCCAGCCTGCAGAATGATGCATTCCTCCAAACTGGCTCGCTGAGAGTTTCCTTCCCAGATCCAGAATCCATCTCGATCAGCTTCTACGCAGGAAATAACCTCAACTGAGGATACATTCTGACAGACCATTTTTTAAATATATTCCAGTTAAATAACTATGAGGATAATGGCCAAATTGAGGATGGGATCAGAAGGAAGGATAGAATTGTAGAATCTCTACAGATGCAAGTGGGAATTCAGCCCATCAAGTCCGCACTGACCTCTCCAAAGAGTATCCCACTCAGACACACCTACTCTATACCTGTAATCCTGTATTTCCCGTGGCTAACCTACTTATCTCTGGGTGCCATGGGCAATTTTGCATGGCCGTCATTTGTTGACCTGTTGACCTCTTCATTCTCGGTCAGACACATGCTGGTTAAAGCCAGCTGCCACCTTGGATTTATCTTGAACATAGTTCTGTCTGATTTCTCTCTCTCTCTCTCTCTCTCTCTGAGTTATTTTTATATTTGTTCATGCCCTCCTGCACTCTTCACTGAGCCCACGGTTTAATGATAAGAGTCGCCTGGGGCACATACCAGGCTTATGAGATGGAGAACTGTGTATGGATACAATTCTGCTGTTGCTGGTGGCCCACAGCATCACATGGATGTCCAAACTTTGAGTTGCTAGTTCTCTTTGGAATCTATCCCATTTCACATAGTGGTTGGTACCACACAAGGTAGGGTTGAGATTCTACTGTTGATTCATAAGATTTTAAAATGAGATTCCACCTATCTGGTCAGGCAGATGTTGATGAATCCATAATAGTATATGAAGAAGATCAATGAGTTCTCTTGGTGTCCTGTTTACGTTTTTTCCTCAGCCATGTCACTATATATAGCTCAAAGCGATCAACCACCTTACCACCCTGTGTGGAACGCAGGGTATTGATGGTTGCCTTTCCCTCACAATAAGGATTGATGTAATTCCAAAACTGTTAATTGTGCAAAGACAGAATAAGGTTCTCCACATAACCAAGTATTCAATGTGAATGCAAAAAGGATCTTCTTTCTCTGCCAGTTCTCTCAAAGAGGTACAGAGGAAGGTCAAATATATTCTTCCTTGTTGAAATACTGGTTGATCCATTGTGTGTTTCCAATCTGTAATTACGTTAGTATTCTACAAAACCAACATTTCCCATAACACAAAGACTAGCAAATGGATTAGAGCATAGGGGCATAAACTGGCTTTCTGAAGACCAGATAAATTAATTTCAAATGTCCAACATCTTTGCATTCTCAACATTAGACAGAAATTTAAAATGTGGACATATTGCATAATTTTTGCATTTGATAATGTTCCGTTAGTGGCTGTGCTCCTCAGTTTCAAAGCCTAGCGTGTAATTAAGTCTGTACTGAGTTTCTAGTCTTTGAGTTCCTGCGTGAAATCTACAGAGGGTGAAGTGTATTTATTAATCTGTGTCATAGTCCACATCAATTTCTTTTCTCCATCAATGTCACACATTAAGTTATGAAAGTAGATGCCAAAAACTCATTAGTATTAAATCATGACTTCACGTCTAATAAATGCCGAAATACCCTTCTCGATGATGCTTTAACTCTATTAACTGGCATGTCTTGTATTCCCACGGACCTTGCTAAAAATACAAGGTTAAGTGTAGAATAAAGATATTTTGTTCTGTGTCTTTTAGAAGACATCAAGACCCACAGCTAATGAAGAAACGCAGAGCCATTTATAGCAACCAGCAATCCAATGTATTACACTTCATGCAATTACACAGAAGAGAACAATTAATAAAAGGTAGAGATTCCCATTCATTTTAACTGTCTTTTCATGTTAATATAACCATGCAGTATTATGAACAGCATTTGATTGCATCAGTGAATTGCAGCAGTTAAGGGCCATGTGCCATAGGCAGTGTATGTTATGCTGATATGAACCATGATCAGTAGTAGACCAGAACTGTTGGTTTAAAGATGACCATGTAAACATGTACAAGTGTTCATATTTCCCCAGTTTTATCCCTTTCTACTTTGATGTTGGCAATCACACCATCCATGAAGTTAGGTTGCTGGGTGAATGGCCATATGGCCAAGAATGCATTTCAGGTGGGACCAAACTTCTTCCCATTCAACATTGATGTCTGTGTGGTCAGTGGCCAGCAGCCAGGAGTAGACCTTGGGACACTGGAGGTACCATGTTAGCCATGGTGACACGCAAAGACCAGGAAGCAAACCTCCAGCACATGTCTCAGTGTTACAAAAGTCAAACAGACAAAATCTCCTTCCTTCACAGGGTGGTCTTTCTCTTCCTAAGGATGACAATGTAATCCACCACCATTAGAAAGAATGTGTTGAACAACTACAGGCCATCTCCTGGATTTCAGAATCCATGGGTGAAGCACCATCAATGGGAGAGAGGTAACAAGTAATCAAACAGGTTATAAAACAAACAATAAAGCCATGGTCCCAATGTTGACATCTTCAAAGTACATGAGCAACTATTGGTTCATGTCAAACCTTCATGCACTCATTCAATGGAAATGGGAGGAAAACGAACGCTCTGCTGGCTTCAAGTGTTTAGTAGCTTCACTATCTTCACAAAAGGATATTAATCATCCTGTGAATGTTAACAAGGCAATTCCTTCTTGGCCAAAGCAAGGAGAATTCTGACGCATGTTCTCCTGAATTGCCTGCTTCCTGTGACTGAGCAAATCTTCCCAATGTGGCTTCAGACCCTCCAGAGGAACCACTGCCACGGTCCTTGATGCCAGACAAGTCAAGGAATAATGTTTCAAAGTAAACGTCAGAAACCTTTCATTGCATTTCCCAGTTTGACGCTAGATCACGAGGTTCTATGGATTGTGCTCCAAAGGTTTGGATGTCTAAGAAATGTCATCACAATCCCACAACTGTTTCCTGATGATGTGAATGCCATTGAGATTGGAGTCAACAGGCAGTGTGATA
This sequence comes from Chiloscyllium plagiosum, assembly GCF_004010195.1. Taxonomy (NCBI): domain Eukaryota; kingdom Metazoa; phylum Chordata; class Chondrichthyes; order Orectolobiformes; family Hemiscylliidae; genus Chiloscyllium; species Chiloscyllium plagiosum. The sequence continues at coordinate 18,162,121 of NC_057747.1, read as the reverse complement.
GCTCCTGTATGACTTACAATCATTGGTCATTCACCTTATCATAGACCAAAAGCCTCTGATCTCAATATAAAATACCATCTAGATAGAAAGCTCTTTAACCAATTGCTAAACCTAAACAGATAACTATTTATTTACCATTGGTGGATGCCTGCAGTGTTCTTACCCATTTTGCAGCAGATTGAGGCTATAAGAGCAGGTCTGAAGCTCGGAATACTATGGCAATTAACTCACCTCCTGACTCCTCAAAGCCTGTCCACCATCTACAAGCCACCATCAGGAGTGTGATGGGATTCTCCCCATGTGATTGGGTGAGTACAGACCCAACAACACTCAAGAAGCTTGACACCATCCAGGATAAAGCAACCCGCTTGATTGGCACAACATCCACAAGCATCAATTCCCTCCACCATTGACACTCAATGGCAGCAGTGGGTACTATCTACAAGATAAACTGCAGAAATATTCCAAAGATCCTCAGTCAGCACCTTCCAAACCCACAACCACTTCCATATAGAAGGACAAGGGCCACAGATACAAGAGAACACCAGCCCCTGCAGTTCCCCTCCAAGTCACTTGCCAGCCTCACTTGGAAATATATTGCCGTTCCTTCACTGGATCAAAATTTGGAATCCCCTTCCTAAGGGCATTGTGGGTTAACCCACAACAGGTGGACTGCAGTGGTTCAAGAGGGCAGCTTAAGGGGGTAACTAGGGTCAGGCAAAAATGCTGGCCAGGCAGTGACGCTTACACCCCATAAACGATAAACAAAAATATTTGCAAGTCATTCTCGATCTCTTCAACTCCAGTTATAAGAAACTCAGCCTGCCCTTGAATGCAATGAAAATAAACTCTCATCAACTCACACCTTGTCAGTGCGATATTCCACCTCCCATGTATGTTCAGGAAAAGACCTTGCAATACATTCTGTTCCCAATAAAAAGATACCACTCTCAAAAGGAGCATGGTCGTTCAGTGGTTATCACTGCACAAGGGACCCAGGTTTGATTGTTGCCTTTGGTGACTGCCTGTGTGCAGTTTGCATATTCTCCCCGTGTCTGTGTGGGTTTTCTCTGGGTGCTCCGGTTTCCTCCCGCAATCCAAAGATGTATAGGTTAGGTAGATTGGCCATGCTAAATTGCCCATAGTATCCCAGAGTGTGCAGGCTATGTGGATTAGCCATGGGAAATGCAGGATTATAGGTATGGGATGGGTCAGTGTGGACCAGATGGGCCCAATGGTCTGCTTCCATACTGTAGGGAGTCTATAAGAACAAGAGTAGTTTTAGACCAATGAGCCCATTCAATTACTCTCTGTCTGGGCTGCATGTAACTATATATTCAAACGACGTCAAGGTCAACAATCCTAGCACCTTGCATTTAGACACTTTATAGGTTCAGTGGCAGAGTCCCTGTCTCTGAGCCAGAAAGCCCAGGTTCAAACCCCACTTACTCCAGAGGTGGTGGATAACATCACTGAACAGATTGATTAGAAAATATTTTTGAGATGGTTGAACGTGTTACAAACTCCTGGGCAAAAATATTTCCTTTGTTAAAAGCTTTCCAGGGCTGTACTGAGCTGTTACTGGAATCTTCCCAGACCCTACCTAATGTGGGTGCTGGGGAGACCATTGGGGAAATGTGGTGAGATTTGCAACGTTGAGAAGAGGAAGTCCAATTCTGTGGCCAGTCTTTGAACGGCAGTACGATACTCTTGCTGGTGAGCAACAAGAGAGTTATTTTCATCTATTAGTTTGTAATTAGTACCTAATCTCATCTCACTAATTTGCTGTATCCTATTCTCCCATGTGCCAAATAGAAACTAGTCAGCAACAATACTCAACAGGTAAGTCAAATTCCAGCTCACCACTTACTCCTCCAGGTCCCCATCTTGAACAACAACCCCCAACATCTCATGTTGCACTCAATGAGCAGTAACCACCTGTCTACAGATAGCATCGATGTAAAATACCTTAGTTATGTAAGTCATATTTTGGAGATGCCGGTGTTGGACTGGGGTGTACAAAGTTAAAAATCACACAACATCAGGTTATAGTCCAACAGGTTTATTGGGAAAAACTAGCTTTCGGAGCATTGCTCCTTCATCAGGTGTTTGTGGAGTATAAGATCACAGGATTTATAGCAAAAGTTTACAATGTGATGTAATTGAAATTATATATTGAAAAAGACCTGGATTATTTATTAAGTCACTCATCTTTTAGAATGAACATGTTGGTTTCAGTTCTTTCATATTTAAATCACAGAACTTTTTTAAAGTTAGGCTCCCAAGTGAACTTTAATAATTGGTGTCATGTCGGCCGAGATAATGCATTGAAGGTGTGAGATGCCCTGTGTAAGACTGTCTGTGCCCTAATGATCAGACTGATTCTAATCTGAAAAACGGATTTACAAAATTTTATATGGATTCGTGGAGTTTTTGAGCAAAATAAAACGTAATTCTGCAAGTTCAAATTCACCCCACAAACTAATATGTGTGTGTGTGTGTGTACAACCGTGTCACGGTAGACGCTGCAAGATGTGTCAGAGTGTCGATACGGATATCACTATTACACGTGGGGACATCTCCCTCTGTGTATGTGGCAGGTACTCATGCGACTCAGCCAATGTTATGTATCGCATACACTGCAGGCAAGGATGCTTTGAGGCGAGGTACTTTGGTGAGACCGAGCAGAGGCTACAGCAACGGATAAGTGGGTACCACACAACAAACTACAGACAGGAGTGTTTTCTCCCAGTTGGAGAACACTTCTGCGGTCCGGGACATTCGACCTCAGACTTTCCTGTGACCGTCCTCCAACACGGACTACAGGACAGGCAACAACGCAAAGTGGCCGAGCAGAGGCTGATAGCCAAGTTTGGTATCCATGGGGATGGCCTCAACTGGGTCCTTGGATTCATGTCACGCTACAGGTGACCCCACTGCACTACATGTATACACACACACACACACAAACACACACACACACACACTCCTACAGACCTATACACTCACACAGACCCTCTCATACACAAGCTCTCTCTCATACGCTCAGACATTCACTCCCACACTCACACACAACCTCTCACAGACTTATATCCCTTTACACTCACACACATACACACACTTTCTCACAGACACTCATAACACAGTGCCCCCCCCCTCCACCCACACACACACACACACACGTGTAAACGCACACATAGTGGGCGGCACGGTGGCACAGTGGTTAGCACTGCTGCCTCACAGCGCCAGAGACCCGGGTTCAATTCCCACCTCAGGCGACTGACTGTGTGGAGTTTGCACATTCTCCCAATATCTGCGTGGGTTTCCTCCGGGTGCTCCGGTTTCCTCCCACAGTCCAAAGATGTGCAGGTCAGGTGAATTGGCCAGGCTAAATTGCCCGTAGTGTTAGGTAAGGGGTAAATGTAGGGGTATGGGTGGGTTGCGCTTCGGCGGGTCGGTGTGGACTTGTTGGGCCGAAGGGCCTGTTTCCATACTGTAATGTAATCTAATCTAAATTTGTGGGATGAATTTGTACTTGCGGAATTACATTTTATTTTGGGACCAGTTGTCCCTCATAATTCAGAATTTTGGGGATTTCAGAACAAATGAGATTTTCACAGTGAAATTTTTTTTAAAATTACCAGACAGCACAGATGTGAATAGCATGAGCGCTGAGATACAATTCACACCTGCCAGTGATGGCCACACCGCCCGGTCACATCTGAGTGATGTGGTTCGAGTGGGTGTGGAGTTGGGTCACTTTTTCCACACTCCACAAAAAAAAAATTTCGGATTTCGGAGCTCTTCAGATTTCGGAATTTTGGATAAAGGATTGTGTACCTGTACCACATTTGCATTGAAATAAAATCCACATCATATATGGGAAACAACTTCAAGGAACAATTTGGTTTCATTGACTATGGTGGTCGTTAAGACAAGTAGCAAAGAATGTCCACAATCTCAACTTTGTAACAGAGAAACCATTTCTTCCTGGGTGTGCATGTCCTTTTACTGGTCTGACTCAATAGATGAATGCAGCCCTGTTTAGTATGGTAGCATTTCACTACAATGGGAACACCATTTATCCACAGCTGATTGACAGGGTTGATAAAATGGAGAATGCAGGTAACTACAACAGGCAGACAGCAATAGTTTAAATCCTGACTCCATGTCTCGTGAAAGGAACATATATGCCTCCTCCAAGGGAATATACATTTTTCCTTAGAAATTAGAGCCAATTTGGAGAAATGATTGAATTTGTTTTCCAAACAACTGGCATAAAAATAAACATTTTTTTTGAAAGTACAATGAAAGGAATTGATGCATTGTTGTGGATTGAATGTATGACTGAATGTGTCAGCTTCCACTGATGTGCAGACAATGTTCCTTTTTTTTCATTACAGTCTAGCAGTGGAAAATGAATAATCAGGTCTACATCAGAAATGAGCAGCATCTTCATTGTAACTGAAATATTATTTAAGCAGAAAAAGTGTTAAGTGACTTGAAACAGTAATTTTTTTATGGGGCATTTAAGCAAAACCGAATTAAATACAAGTGAATTCCACCATGTAAACACAGTTCAATGAGTCTCCCACTGAAGTAAACACAACTCCTATTATTATACACGATTACCAAGAGCTTGGGGGAGGGGAAAGGGGACATTCACACTTCCAGTGACCGTAATATATTCTTGACTAGAGAGGTAGCGAGGTGTTATTCTGGCTGTGTTCCCGTGTGGCATCATTATTAAACCTGCGCGGAGTGATTGAAGGCCCCAGCAAGCAAAGGCATGGCTGGTGAAATCACTTTGTTCTAAATGTCAAAGCCCAGAGCAGAGGAAGATTTTCTCAGCTTTGTCCTCTTAAAATAACGTGCTTAACATTAAGTAATGTGAAAATTGTAGTATCCTTCATGAGAAAAGAATATTCTGATATCTGCCAGGAAATTTGACCTAAGGCAATTCATAAAACCAAGATCCCCATGATATTTCATTATCTATTTTATTCCAGTAATCTTTGCTTCAAGTTATTTCTCTCCTCCCTAGAGATCCAGAGAGTAAGGTTGACAAGTAATTGTGGAGCACAACGCAGCTGGGAAAAGAAGAGGAGAGTGAACTCATCCTAGGATGGAGGGGTTTGTAGACTCTCAACACAGCTTTAGAAAACTTTACAATGTTCAATATTAATGATCTGCAGCTCAGTTTTATTGGTGTTGGTCAGCCTTTCCCTTAAAGCATACAAAGCCTTGTTGCAGAATCTCAAAATCATGGAGCGTTTACTTCCTCAGGGTGAGAGAAGTTGGTAGATTGCAAGATGCACACACATTTCCAGATAAAGCGTGTATTTCTAGTGGGATTCCAAAGGTCTCAGTTCTGGGTCCCTTGAAGTTTGTGGTATTTATCAACGACTGAAACTTAAATGTAAGGAGTATGATTCAGAATTTGGACAACAACCTGAAATTTGGCCATTCAGTTAATAGCGAGGGAGAAATGTGAAGACTGCCACAATTTGGTGGCTCAGTGGTTAGTATTGCTGCCTCACAGTGCCAGGGAGCCAGGTTTGATGCCAGTCTCAGGTGATTGTCTGTGTGGAGTTTGCACATTCTCCCGTGTCTGCATGGGTTTCCTCTGGGTGCTCCAGTTTCCTCCCACAATCCAAAGATATGCACTTTAGGTGGATTAGCCATGGGAAATTTTTTACACAGAGGATGGTTCATGTGTGGAGTGAATGTCCTGAGGAAGTGATGGATACAGGTACAGTTACAACCTTTAAAAGTCATTTGGATAAGTACATGAGTCGGAAAGGTTTGAGGGATATGGGCCAGGAGCAGGCAGGTGGGACTAGTTTAGTTAGGGATTATGTCTGGCATGGACCGAAGGGGCTGTTTATGTACTGCATGAGCCCATGACTCTATGAGGCTTGAGTGTTACACACTGTTCTAATCATTACAGGAAAAAGAGAAAATTGTATTGGAGGGATGCTGGGGAGATTTCCAAGGATGTTTCCAGCAATGGGGAGTTTCAGCTATAGTTCTACTGGACTATAGGGCTCTCATTACAGAGAGATGGCTGGTGGTGAGGTTCAACTGAGGGTCACCACGCCTTAGGCGAAGGGAAAGGTTGAGGAGGAGAGTCCTCCATGGTAACCTCAGCCGATGTGGGAATTGAACCCATGCTGCTAGTGTCATTCTGCATCATAAACCAGCCATCCAGCCACAAGGAAACGCTGGATGGGCTCTGGATGCTTTCTTTCAAAGACAGAGCGAAAATGTAATCAATGTGAATAAAATAATGAGGGCACTCAGATGGATTGGAAAGGAAGTTCCAATTTCTGTTACCATCGAGGTCTATATATTTAAAGTAATTGGCCGTTGGATTAAAGGGGAATAAAGGATTAGGCAGCAGAGTGGAGAACTGGCTGCTGGGAGTGTATTAGAGGCAGAAGCCCTCAGTGAACTTAACCAACCCAATCTGGATATGCACTAAGGGGAGGAGGCATGGTGGCTCAGTGGTTAGCACTACTCCCTCACTGTGCCAAGGTCCCACATTCGGTTCCACCATCAGGCAACTGCCTGTGTGCAGTTTGCACATTTGCCCTGTGTCTGCATGCGTTCCCCCCCACAGTCACAGAGACGTGCAGGTTAGGTGGATTGGCCGTGCTAAATTACTCATAGTGTCCAGGGATGTACAGACCACTTGGGTTAACTATGGGAAATGCAGGGTCTGGGCGGAATGCTCTTCAGAGTGTCAGTATGAACTTGATAAGCTGAATGGCCTGCTTCCACACAGTAGGGATTCTATGATAGTCTACCTGCTATATGACAAAGAGGTGAAGGCAGGATTAAGCTCCACAATCTTTTTTTTGACCGGGACAGAATGGTTTAGTTCTTGCTGAGTTGTTAAGTTCTTCTGTGTTTCTATTGATATCATGAGAGCATCAAAGATGTACATCCTCACTTTTGATTTCTTCCCTTTCTGCGTAGGAGTGTCACAATGCTGGCTGATCACCCTTCACCGTCTCCATTCACATCAAGCATCATGTCTGAATTCACAACCAGATGTACTTCCCATTGCTAACTCTCCCCATTTATCTGAGCACAGAACCTGCACCAACACACAGGCACCTCTCTGCCATCAATCCATCCCAGAGCCGAGCACTTAGCAACCCACAGCCCCAATAATTCACTCCATACTACTTCTTAGATAATTGAGATTTTCCCCCCGTTCCTCCCTTCTTTCTACTTCCTGCCCTCAATTCTCCAGAAATCTACAGACCACATTTCGACTCTCCAAACTTGTTTGTTTCATGACATTCAAAGCATCAGTTTCTCTCTTACTATCGTCTTGGGCTCTCCATGTACATTCCCCCAGAGTTTAATGAAGTGTAATAGTTTCACAGTCTGAAATAGAATTCTAGGGTTTCAACAAATGCAAATAGCTATAATTCCTCCCTCAACCATGGCAGGGTAACCAATTATACAACTCATTGCCTATTCATTGGGATATTGAGTTGTACACTTATTGCACATTTGCTTACACAACCACAGTTACTGTGTTCCATTGTGTTGCGTGCTCTGAAGCAGTTCAGCATATAATGCACAATATAAAAGAAACTGTAAAATATGTATTAACCATATTTAGTAAGTAGTTCAAATTCCATTGCAAATTGTTTCATATGACAGTTAATTGCCCTGACTAGACATTACAAGAGATCCCATGGCTTTATTTGAAGAAAAATGCAGTTTTTCTTATGCTCTTGTTATTTATCCCTCAATGACATCACAAAAAAACCCTTTAAATCCATCTTTTGATTCTTTATTTGTTCCATTAACATCCTCTTTTGCTCCGCACCCCCTATGTTGTTTAACTACTTCTGTCTTCTACTACCTTATCACAGAGAACAACTTGTCTTGATATCGCACCTTTACATTAAGAAACTGCACCATGGCACTGAGAGTCATAGAGTCATAGAGATGTACAGCACGGAAACAGACCCTTCGGTCCACCTTGTCCACGTTGAGCAGATATGCTAATCTGGTCCCACCTGCCAGCACCCGGTCCATATCCCTCTAAACCCTTCCTATTCACATACCCATCCTGATGCATTTTAAATGTTGAAATTGTACCAGTCTCCACCACTTCCGCTGGCAGCTCATTCCATACGCGGACCACCTCATGGGAACATGAAATAAGATATGACACTGAGCTGCATACGTGAGTTTTAGATCAGATGGTCAAATAGCCAGATTTCAAGGACAGTCTGAAAAGAAGGAAAACAAGAAAAAGAGGCAGAGAGGCATAAGAAAGGAAGACCTCCCTTCTTATTCCTCCCTTTCTTCCTGTCTCCCAGCATTTCCGTGCCATCCTCAGCATCTTCCAGTTCGGACGTCAGGCCCAGAACGTTCTTATGGAATGTCTAATGGCCAGTGCATTGGTTTACATTACAATGTGAAATGTGACACAACTAACCTGAATTGTTAACTCAGTTTCCCCCCTCTGTAGGTGTAGCTGATTTGCTGGGTATTGCCAGCATTTTCGGCTCTGATTCCAGATGTCCAACCTTCGCGGGATTTTGCTTTTGGAAGAGAGAGAAGCCCTTGCCAATACCTTATTGCTATTCGTGGCACCATGGAGTGCACAAATTGCAGAGTTTCCCCCTCAGTACAACAGTGATTACTTTTCAAAACAATTTCATTAGCTGTAAAGTGCTTTGGGATTTCTAGCAGTCATGAAGGGAACTGTGCAAATGTGAAACCTCTCCTTATACTTGGGATTCATAAATATTATGAACCATCTTATTTAAGTTCATTGTCACTAATAAATGGGATCCTGCTACCGTAATAATGTGAGCCGTAGAAATGATGTGATTATCCAGCAGATAATCATTTCTTACAGCGTTAGCATCCGAAATTTAAAACAAAAGTAGTCAAAATATAACTGAAGCAAGAGTGATAAAAGCTGACTGAGAGTTAGAATAGGTGGTTACTTCTCTACTCTGCCCATTTTTTTCTTTTTCTCTTCTTTCTTCTCTTTTCTTGAGAATTTTTTTTTAACTTTTAACTTTTTAAGCTTACTCAGAGGGGAATGGAGTAGGGGAATCCCAGATCAGAGGGTAGTGTGGGAAAGGGGAATCCCAGGCTGGAGGGTGGGGTGTTGGAGGTGAATCCCAGACCAGGGGGTGGTGTGGGGGAGGGGGAGTCCCAGATTGGAGGGTGGTGTAGGGG
>NC_057747.1:18142166-18152804 GCF_004010195.1 Chiloscyllium plagiosum | reverse complement strand
CCAGACCAGAGGGTGGTGTGGGGGAGGGGAGTCCCAGACCGGAGGGTGGTGTGGGGAAGGGGGAGTCCCAGACCAGAGGGTGGTGTTGGGGAGGAGAGTCCCAGATCAGAGGGTAGTATGGGGGTGGGGAGTCCCAGACCAGAGGGTGGTGTGGGGGAGGGGAATCCCAGACCGGAGGGTGGTGTGGGGGAGGGGAGTCCCAGACTGGAGGTGAGGTGATCGCACAAACTGGAGTGAAAAGTCTCTAAATCAAGTACTTTCTTCCCATTTATTCTGATGCAGGACTTTCATTTATTTATTTTTTTCAATTTTCTCCCAAATATTTAAGTATCTGTACCGAGGTATCTTGTACCTAAGATGGCGCCATAAGCGGGCACTTTGTAAAGTTTCCCTGCTCTCATTCAAAGGCACATGACAATAAAGTTAATGCATTCGTTCCAGCAAACTATTCATCTATTCTGAGCACTGACCAGGCTGATTTCTACTGAATTACCAGTTTGCTTTGTTCAGAATTTTCAGATGGTATCACAAAAGATGCAAATGTTACTTCCTTGTCTGATAGTTGGACGACTGAAAGGCAAAACCAATGACTGAGGTCAACAATAGCCTTTCCTCAGTTTGGTAAGGTAGACAGTACATTCAAAATCTATTACCATAATTCAAACCATGGTAGTCCACAAACAGACATATAGAAGCATAGAGCCATCGAGTCATCTGTTTAATATGGTACATTATCATTCAAATAATGATTGCAGGGAATGCAACTAATCCCATTCTCATTTCAAATTGGATGCCGTTAAAATCACAAAGCGGTTCCAAGGTTAAATCATAAAAATACCATCTGGAGGAGAAATTGAGATGATTACACAAGGACCCCAGTAGAGGAGCTCACCATAGTAAGTAAAGAGTAAGAGAGAAGGCAGTGAGTAAGGAACGCGATGAGGGATTTTAAAAGCTTCCTCGATGCAGTGAAAGGAAGATAAACATGAGAAGTGAGCAACAAATTCATGTCCAAGTCACACACCATGCTGGCTTGGAATTATATCACTACCTGAGTCAAAATCCTGATATTCACTTCCCAACAACACTATGTTGTTTCTACACCAAAATTATCTACCAGAAGAGAACTCATCAGTATCCTCTCGAGGGCTATTAGGGAAGGCCAATGTCCTGTGAATATATTTAAATACAAGTGGGAAATATTTTGGTCAATTAAGTTACGAACAGAAAGGGCGCAAAAAGAAGGAGCAGTTGAGATTAGTCAACACCAACAGTGCAAAACACACTTGCAGCCAATCGGCTGGATGCAGACTTAAATTTTGACAAACTTTTCCAAATGAATGGAAAATAAAAGCTTGTGCACTGAGAAGTCAGCTGCAGATTCATGTCAAGCTCATTAACATATCAATGGCATCTGGGCTTTAAGGAAGCAAGAAAGCCAAGTTCAATGCAACACTACAGGCTAATGAATAAACTCGGAGAAAGTGAGGACTGCAGATGCTGGAGAGTCAGAGTCGAAAAGTGTGGCGCTGGAAAAGCACAGCAGGTCAGGCAGCATCCGAGGGGCAGGAGAGACGATGTTTCAGGCATCCTGATGAAGGGCTTTCACCCAAAACGTCAACTCTCCTGCTCCTCGGATGCTGCCTGACTGGCTATGCTTTTCCAGCACCACACTTTTCAACTAATGAATAAACTATACAGACAAGTAACATTATAATGGAGAAAGTGATAGAGAACATAAAAAGAATGGCTCTCTCATTTATTGTTGACTACTTTCTGGGCCCAAGGATAAAATCCTACTCCCCTTTAGGATTTCAGTCTCAATCTGTCAAGGTTAGTTGACAGGAAAGGAAGAAGTGAAGCTTCTTGAAGGCAACATCCTCAATAGATAGATTGTGGGACTTCCATTTAAGGCCAGAAGGGATAATTAGGACAAAGAAGCACAAATTAGCTGTCATATTGACAAGGAATGTCATTGAACTGCAAGAGGGTTTGATGGTATCCGCCGAAAGTTTATGAATGGAAGAAAGTTGATGGAAATGCAGTGAGATCATCACCTAAAGACAGATTGTGGTTGGGTGATGATTGAAGGAACAGTTGACAGCAAGAAGCTCTATAGAAGACAAATCTCTCCAGGAAAGTCTCGGTTAATGACAAATTATCAGGCAAAGAATCATCATTTAGATTGAACATTGAAACATAGTAAACAGGTCATTTGACCCATTGAACCCACTCCACCCATTCATATAATTATAGTTCATACAGTCCCTACAGTGTGTCAGCCCAACAAGTCCACACCAACTCTCCGAAGAGCAACCCACCCAGACCCATTCCCCCACCCCATTATCACACACTTATCCCTGACCAATACAAATAACCTACACATCCCTGGACACTATGGGCAATTTAGCATGGCTAATTCATGTAACCTGCACATTTTTGAATTGTGGGAGGAAACTGGAGCATCTGGAGGAAACCCACACAGGTACGGGGAGAATATGCAAATTCCACACAGTCACAAAGGCTGGAATCAAACCCGGATTCCTAGTGCTGTGAGGTAGCAGTGTTAACCACTGAGCCACCATGCCACCCATTATAGCTGGTCTTCTATCTCAACAACAAAATCTTGCTTTATTACCGTACCACATGACAACTTTAGTGTCCAGAAACCTATCAGTTTTTTTTGTGATAGAGAATTCAACATGTCACTACTCTGAGTGAAAAATATTCCCATCATCTCAGTCCAAATGACACACCTGTGTCCTGAGACCATGATCCCTTGCTCTGAAGTCTTCAGTGGATTCCAGTGAAGTCCCATGCGAGCTGGAGGAACAGCACCTCAGTCTCTGCTCGGGAACTTGACAACCTTTGGGACTTATCATTGAGTTCAACAATTCAGAGCATAAACACTGTCCTCTACTCTCCCCAATACCCCAACCACATCCCAGTGACTTGTTTGCTTGGGTTTGTTCTCAGAGGACAGAGTTGACCAGTTTTCTGCTATTAACAGCTTTCTATTTATACCTATTCGTTATTTATACCTTCCTCTAATATCAAAAGCACTCCTTGGGCTTTCTGCTCTGGGAACCCTCACCATCTGTTCCATTTGCTCCTTCTCTCTCCTTTTATCAACAGAATTAAAAAGAACCATTGTCCTTCCCCCTTCAGTTCCACAGAAGTCATATTGGACATTAACTTGGTTTCTTTACCCACAGATGTTGTTAGACCTGCTGAGTTTCTCCAGCTCTTGCTGTTTTTATTATAATATATCCTTGCTCCTGTATCCAATATAAGCCAAATTACCATTTGCTTTCTGAACTGCTTGCTCTACCTACACATTCCTTTCAGTGGCTAGTGTACAAAGAACACCCTGTACTCTTTGCACATCAATATTTCCCAATCTGTCACTATTTAAATAATACGCTGTAATTCTGTTTATCCTACTGAAGTGAATAACTTAACACTTATCCACATCATGCGGCATCTGTTTTGTATCCACCTACTCAATTCTGAATGATTTCTGGGAAAACCAGTTAGCTCTGGAGTTAATTTTGTGTGGCCTCTCTATTGTTGTTAGTTTGAGTGAAATACATATTGATCGATTTTTGGACATTAGTTTCCAAGCGTGGCATTTCAGGGCTATGTATCCAAAGCAACAAGCTCACAAATGAAACAACCATGCTGAAAATTACACTAATTGTCACCAATAAAGTCAAACCTTTTCCGGTTACTTTTCATTATTGAACTAACAACAACTGCAATCTACTGCAATCCATAAAATTCCACAAAAAAGTTAAACAATAAGGAATACTTGAATGAAACTGTCCATTGCCTTCATCCATATGATTTTCCAACTTTTTGCAGGTATCACTCTTTGTATTATTGAATTCCACACCCATGCATTGACGTATCATTTTCAATTTTCTTCATTCTACATCTGGCCAGATGATAGGAATGAATAAAAAAGCAAAATTGATCCCATTCTTCTCAAATGCCCATTTTATTGCAGCTGTTTTTAAAAAAAAATATTCCCAATACCTAATCTCAATGACTTAACCTGCAAGGTGGAAATACCAGAAATGAAAGGGCTTTGTTTCCATGAATGTTATATCGAGGAACTCATAAACTTACGTCCAGCTCATCAGTCAAGCCAATCCTGGATATGCTCCTATACATTAACAAGAGCTGCAAGAAGATATTAAAAATGTTGGTGCTACAAATGGCCGACGCGCATTAATAAAACGCTGATGCTCCCTGACAAAACTGGGTAATTCTTATTCCTTTTTGTGAAGGTGGGTTACGCAGAAACATCATATCACACTTTGTACTAACAGCAATTTCTAAATGCATAAATAAAACATCTGGTACCAGATCTTCGGTTAACTAGATTTCTTTGTAGGAATGAAGGCTAACCATATTCCATCAAGTCGCAAGACTTATTTTGCTTATACAGGTATCATCAGTTCAACATTTATTCAGCTGATGCGATGTTTTCTGTAAGAGGTCTGCTACGTTCACAGTAATTATAGCAATGCATTCTGACCTGGGCCTCCGGAGGTAGTTTTACCTTATGGAAATTAGAACAAATTTATTTTAGAATTATGGAATGCAGTCTTCAAATGCCCTGCAGCAGTCTCTAGTTACTGAATACTTTCTCTGATCACCCTGGGTTCCCAATGTGTTTGGCATCTTCATAGGTAGCTGCTTTAATTTGTTTTATTTTATCAGTGAGAGTGATCGTACTTCCTCTGATTTAAACGAAGTGTATTAGCATTCTTGTCACAGCTGTCACAGGGCGTAATGTTATTATCAATAAGGCTCTGTGCCATTGGACCCCAGCAATTACAAAGTGCATGCTGTACAAATAAAGTCATTTTCAGATTGCGCCATTAGGACCTCAGATAACAGTCGAATTTGATTTTATTAATAAAGTTTAATTATCCTTCAAGTGAGTGTTTGTGCTGATGTAAATTCATTAAGTGAAGCATTTATGTTGAGGAGATCCATTTCTTCAAGACATCCCCATAGAATTACATTTCCCCTTGTGAACATATTCTGTTTGTTCCCAAATGAATCCTCTCTGGAAATGTTTTGGAGAAATTCGACAGCAATTCTCTTCACAAATAACCTATATGTACATCTTGATCACTTCCCCTTGTAATGCCACTATCCTGTTTGGCCCAATTAAATAAAATTCAATGTTATCCTTTACAGACCATATAACGTATCTTGATGAAAGTAGTTAAAAATCACACAACACCAGGTTATAGTCCAACAGGTTTCATTGGAAGCACACTAGCTGATCACCTGATGAAGAAGCGTCGCTCTGAAAGCTAGTGTGCTTCCAATTAAACCTGTTGGACTATAACCTGGTGTTGTGTGATTTTTAACTTTGTACACCCCAGTCCAACACCGGCATCTCCAAAAATGGATGAAAGTCGATCTTGACTTTCAGTCGCACCAAACTGGCAGACCATTTAACATCTTTTTCCATTTTTAATTTCCAATTTAGTCAACAGAAATAAAAGAAATATCGCAACAGATGTAAAACAGATCGGATGTTCACTATGACATTGCACAAAGCCATTGTCTATTGCAGAGTCCTCAAATACAGGTTCAGTGTGGGACAGAGATGGTCAGATTATGAACCATAAGCAAAAGATCACTAATCACACACAATCCTATAACTCAGGAAGTACAGTCTAAAGGTGTGCTGCTAACTTTTACTCAGATCTACCAACAATGAAGCCAGTCAGACAAACAGTTCTGCATACAAACCGTAAGAACTGCAAAGCTCCCAGCCTGATTGTTTTCCATTCCTTTGTCTGTCCAACTGTCCTTTGCTCTCTTTAGGCTCTATTCCCCCCAACCCACCCCGCCCTATCTTCTTCATAAAAAACTAACATTTTCCTCGCTACCATCAGTTCTGAGGAAGGGTCACCTGACCCGAAACGTTACCTCTGATTTCTCTCCACAGATGCTGCCAGACCTGCTGAGCTTTTCCAGCAATTTCTGTTCAGGATACAACATCAGATATATGGCCGAAGAGTTTACCTGACTGGTAGCAAAGGTCAACAATAACCAGAGCCCAATTAGAAAAAGAACATTGTACTCATCCGAAGCTCACAAGACAAGTCACCATCTGAGTACGTAGGACAAACAGTGTCCTGGAGTCTCTTCCTTACTGGGAAAGGTGTGACCAGGCTCTGTCTGCTGGTATTCTCCATCAATTATGCCACTTCCTTACCATTAATGGGGGGCGGAGAGACCTCATTTCTCTGACTTTTATGTCACAGTGACTTTCCAAGACTCACAGGAGATCATTTTCAGAGTCAGTCAGCTCACGTTTAATGTTGGAATGACAGAAACCTTCATTGCGACATCAGAAACAAGTCATTCACAATTTTCTGTCCCTTAAAACAAATAGGTGGAAGAACTTTGTGACCTTGACACTTCTGTCCCATCAATCCTTTGGTTAGTACTGCAGAGGAAACAGCAGATCTTTCTTTTTCTGGGTGACAGAAATCGATAATGTTATGTTAGCTTTCTATCTGCCTAAAGGGGATTGGGCAAGTCCAAAGGTCTCACTTTTACCAGTCAGAGAAAGGGTTACGAGAAATGGCTTATAACTAATTGCTGAGTTCAGACTGATCCCTTTTCCCCGTGGCAAGTGCCTTAGCCCAATGTCGAGAGTGATGCTTTATTTTCTGTAAAAGTGTCAAGATATGATGTTCTTTACAGACTGTAAAAGAATGTGAAAGTAAACAGTCTAACAGTATCAGTAAGAGCTGAAAAATCCATTATACCAGCTACTATAGCTGTTTATTGACATTACCTCATGGGCTGTCATTATGTCACTACTAATGTTTGATAACTTTCTCCAAATTATCAGTTTCTCAGTCAGGGTCCTAAGCACATAGTCCTATTGACCATTGAGTTCTTAAAGGATTAGATGTGAAATTATAAATACATGTTTTTATTGTGGATTAAGTACTTGAAGATAATTAATTGTTTTGAATGAGTTTTCATGATTGGAATATTTTTTCAATATGATGAAAGCAATAATAAATTTTTCTTACTTTATTTTGTCTCAGTTCAACATAACTTCTGAGGTCTATTTCTGAGGAATACTAAATGAGATGGCATGCTCCATTCAAGAACAAGAACTGGTGGATAGTTTGACATGAGTTTTAATTAAGTTGGTATGACATGGTGGGAACATGGGCTGGCTTGAATTGGTATGAATGAGAAGGGAGGATGAGGTGGGTTAGGAGGAGTGAGAGCTAGGCCTAAAATATGAGAAATGTCCAGGATGAAGTCCCAAAGAACTGACGCATGCCTGTGGGTTAGCTCAGATGGTTAGTTCAAGATGCCAATAACACCAAGGTCAGCAGTTCATTCTCTTACTGACTACACCTGCTGGCAGCATGGTGGCTCAGTGGTTAGCACTGTGGCCTCACAACACAAAAAACCTGGGTTCAATTCCAGCCTTCGGTATATGTCGATGTGGAGTTTGCCATTCTCGCTGTGTCTGCATGGGTTTCCTCCAGGTGCTCCAGTTTCCTCTCACAGTCTAAAGATGTGCTGATTAGGTGGGTTCGCCATGCTATAGTGTCCAGGGATGTGCAGGCTAGGTAGATTGGCTATGGTAAAATGGGAGGTTACAGGGATACGTTGGGTAAGTGTAGGTTGCTCTTAGGAGAATCAGTGTGGGTAGAATGGCCTCTTTCCTCAGGGATTCTATGACTTTTAACCAAGCTGTCCTGGCACTTGGCAGCTCTTTGGATAATTACCAATCTGTGTTTGGTATGCAAGCCGCAGGATGATGAATTACCGCTAACTTTTGTTGACTATGCCATATTTGAAGGTTGTGTCCTGGGTTGATTCTGGGCTTTGCTATGTGCACATGTGCTGTATTTTGCTGTGCATGAGCCCCATAGTTAGCAGCTATCTCCAACAAGTCTCTCCTAGCCCCACTCCTTCGGCAGCTCCAGTAGAGTCCCCACTCCACACCTATAAAAGCCATTGTTCTTTAAACAAGAGTTTGTCATCCTAAATGGGCACAGCCTACAGACCCACATACCCCAGAATAAGGGGCTCATCTATCAGGGGAATTTCTCCCAGCACAGAGATAAAATAAGCTCAGATTGACCAACTCATACGACTGTAGGAACGAGGAGCAGGAGTAGGCAATTCAATCAAGCTTACTCCACCATTTCATACCAACATGGCTGACCCATCTGTCTCAACCTCTCTTCATATAAAAAAACAACAGGACAATATACACCTCTTAAAACCATAGTATTGTCAGATAGGGAAGAGCAAAGTTTTAAAAAATACTCGGGAACTCTTAAATTTCCAACAATGCATCAACAAATATATCAAATCAATTTTATAACCTTATCGACTAAAATGTGCATTGAAGAAAGATTGGTTGGTTTGGATGTAATCCTATTTTGGGGCTCAGAAGTGTCAGAATCATTTAGTGTGCACGCATTAAAATGAGCATAATGCATGGTTTTATCTTTTGTTCATTAGGTTATGGTTAAGACAAATATTTCTGCTCATTAGCTTATCTCCTGGCAGATGTCTACTACACTTGTCTATAAAAATAGTTGTAACCCCCTTCTGATGATCAGTCAGTCACAGGTTTTGGCCTTGTGCAGAATTTAAGCCAACCACATGCAAGTCAGTCCATATACTCCTCCATGGCATGGTCTGCCTTTCTTTAGTTTATTTGTCACTCTTGAGGACCACGTCCTGGTGAAATCATTCTCTGTTAGTGTGAGTAGATAGTGGAGTGATCTTGGTTATTTCTGTGAATTGTTGACTATTTTCTACATGTGGGTAGAACCAGACTGATTGGGCCTGGATTTCTGACATAACGACTGATCTACAAAAATACTTCTATTTGTAAACAGACTTGGGCATCATCATGAACATTAAAAATGGCACATTTCACATACTGCCAAGTCCTAATTTTTCACTCGCCTCCATTGCTGTGCTGTGGCAACATTTGTTCTGTGTGGTTTCTTTTCTCTTCTGTTTTTTATTTACTGCAGCCTGATTATATACAGAAAATATATCTAATTAAAGGCTGTGGACCGAAATTCCCCAAGGTGCCAGTCCCAGAATCCCCAGGCATTACTCAGATAGAGCACAGACGGATGCCTGAACATTAAGGCTGCAGCAACGATTCCATCCTTAAGTGAGCACACAGTTTTAGTACTGATATATGAAGTGTCGCTTTCATGAGGAATTCAATGTGGCTTCAGCAGCAGTTGGTAGATTTTGTGCAAGATATCGTGATTATTTTTTTAAAAGAAGATTACAGCTAAAATCTTTCAGGCAAATGTTCACAAATTGAAACCGATAGGCAGTGAGAGCCACAGGGAATGAAGGGCAAGCGTGCTAGAGCAGCTACACGGTCCCTGAGACTCAGGCCTCAGTGACAGGAACCTCATTATTATTGAACTATTATACATCCTCCTGATTTAAAGTGACATTGCCGTCAGCCCTTTCTGGTTTGTAAGCCATTTTGGATGTGAACAAACAAGCTGTTCTGCAACTTCTCCAAGGCCATTGGCTGCACACTCACAATGTTTTTATATTTGAATGTAGGCCATTCAGCCCATGAAGCCTGCCCTACCATTCAATACAATCATGGCTAATCAAACATTCCATTGCTTTTTACTGATCTCATCTCCATGACCGTGAATGCCACAGGCAATCAGAAATCTCTACCTCAAGCGTACTCAAAGACAGCCCCCGAGAAACAGAATTTCAAAGGTTCACAATCCTCTGAGTAAATACCAATCTCCTCATCCCAGACCTACTCAGTGTCCAACTTATTTTTCAATTATGCCCCCTCATCTTGGACTCCTTAACCAGTGGGTAAACCTACATCCACCCTGGCTATCACTGTTTTGTCAGTTTCAATATGACCACCTCTCGTTCTTCGAGTCTACAAACAATAGAGACCCAGTTTTCCCAACCTCACTTCATAGGGCAGTCTCGTCACCGTGGGAACAACTCTGGTGAATTGCATTCCCTCTTTGGGAATAAGATCTTTCTGGAGATAAGGACACCAAAACTGTACAGAGTACTCCAGAAGTGCTCTAATCAAGCTCAGATACCACTGAAGTAAGATTTCATTATTTCTTTACTTGAACCAGTTTGCAATAAAGGCTAACATTCCATTAGTCTTCCTAATAGCTTGTTGTACCTGCACAGTAGCCTTCAGTGAAGAATTCACATGGGCACTATGTTGTAAACCCGTCAATGTCCTATGGTTCTGATAAGCCCCAGGTACAGTTCCTTGGTTATTTGCATTACCATCATCAACACGCCAGACTGTTCAGGACACCACAATTGCCCGCTGTTTCAGCCTCTCAATTTTACATCCAAAATTGAAGGATCTTTATTGCCCTTGGTATTGAGGTCACTCTGCCATGCTGGATAAGGACCTCTTGTTCTGAACACTGTGATTAATCAGCCAGGAGACCCTTTTGAAGTTTTATTAATGCAAGATTCTAGTAGGCGGGAAAGAATAGAAGCAGAATGGAAATGAAGAAAACAGGGGTGTGTGTGTGTGTGTGTGTGTGTGTGTGTGTGTGTGTGTGTGTGTGTGTGTGTGTG
>NC_057747.1:18135678-18138658 GCF_004010195.1 Chiloscyllium plagiosum | reverse complement strand
GAGTGTGTGTGTGTCTGTGTGTGTGTGTATGTGTGAGTGTATGTGTGTGTGTGAGTGTGTGTGTGTGTCTGTGTGTGTATCTGTGTGTGTCTGTGTGTGTGTATGTGTGTGTGTGTCTGTGTCTGTCTGCATATATGTGATGTGTGCGTGTGCGTATGTGTGTGTATGCATGTATGTGGACGTGTGAAGACAATCTTTTGCTAACTTGATGTGGGGAAGCTCAGAGAATAAGGTTATAATTTCTGATGAAAATTATAACCACAGATTTCAATATATGGAGAATATAAACAGATAAGGTACCGAAGGCAAAAAGGCAAGTTTGATAGACATTAGGAACAGCGTAAAAGGAAAAAAAAACTGTGAATATAAAAAAACTTATAGTCAAATTGAGCTTGGTATTTCAGTCCAACAAAAGCAGGAATTGCTAGAGAAACTCGGCAGCACCTGTACAGAGAGAAACAGAGTCAACATTTCAGGCCTAGTGACTTTTCATCAGAGCACCTGAACAGTTCTGATGATGGGTCACTGAACTCAAAATATTAACTCTGTTTTTCTCACGACAGATGCTGCCAGATCTGCTGAGCTTGTCGAGCAATTTATTTCAGCATCTGCATTTCTTTGTTTTACTTTGGTATTTTCTGTAGCTTCTGCTGAATTAGTATGTTTTTAATGCTATAGACCATTGTTTGAAAGAGACTGAGATTGTCCAGAGATTTATATTTATAAGATCTTTCTGATTTGAACTGAAACAGCAGCCACCAACTTTTCCCAACATTGTCTTTCTTACAGCACAAGTTAAGCAAATATTTGATCAAGTGGGACATACTGCTTCAGCTAAGTTCACAATAGATCATGCCCCAATGATAAGTGAATGGTATTAAAGTTCCTTCTGGTATTTGCTAAGGCTGTTACATCATCCCTAAAGTCAGAAATCTATGAAATTCTCATTTAAGTATTTATGGGCGTAGGATTCCAGTCAATTTGCTGTCAATTTGTTAAACCATTTTCTACAATGAAACACCCCTTAACAATGTATAACAAACAAATTCTATCTATCCCTATTAACAGTAGAATTTTAGAATTCTTGCTCATCTAGGAATAAAACTAGAGCAGGTAAACTGCATTTCGAAGTGCCATATTGTTTTTTCCTTCTGCTTGGGCACAAGACCTGCACTCTTCCAAAGAGCACAGAGATAGTGGCTAAGAGACAGCAGACATTAAACAGTTAGATCATACCTTGCGTCTCACAGCTGTCTGTTTTAAGGAGAGATTTTAGAAAGACACGAGGGGCGAATGTTTTACACAGATGGTGGGTGGCGTGCGGAATGAACTTCCTGAGGAAGTGATGGATGTGGGCAAATTTACAACATTTGAAAGACATTAGATAAGCATGTGAGTAAGAAACGTTTGGAGAGATATGACCCAGGAGCAGGCAGGTGGAGCTAGTTTAAGTTGGGATTATATTCGGCAAGGACTGGTTCGATCAAAGAGTGTGTTTCTGTGCTGTTTGACTCTAAGAGGGCATCCAGTGTGAAACTAACGCTATCAGGCTTATGATAAATATCAAAAGTACTAGACACTCAAATAGGGAGTTCAGAGAATTGAACACAAAATGAAAAGGGATATAAAATGATAATGAGAAAATACAGTAACATGAAAACGCAACATGAATTTTTCTAAAATGAAGGTATGAAAAGCAAAAGGATACTGAACAGAAGGATAAAGCAAATTAGAGTCGAAAGGAGATCTTCTGGTGGAGACGAAGGGTATGATTGACATTCAGGTCGGGTAGAAACACTGAAGGGTTTTGCCACGGGTTTTCAATCCCACTGGAATATGGGACTAGTGCCAGGGACCTGAAAGGCTGCATGTATCCCACCCCTGTTCAAGAAAGGGGAAGGAATAGATCCTATAACTGCAAGCCAGTAAGATGGGAAACAAGGGATAGAGAAATTCAGCAACCATTAACCAGGACAAAATTAGCTGTCACTTAGCAGAATATAATTTAATGAAAAGCAGGCGTCATGGATTTGTTAAAGGCAAATCATGTCTGACAGATTTTATTTGAGTCATTTGATTAAGTAACAAAGAGACTTGTGATTGGTAGCTCTGCTGATGGGCATATAAACTTGCAAGAGACATTTGGTAGAGTGAAACATAATAAACTTGTTAGGGAAATGAAATTTAATGGGTTTAAAGGGACAATGAAAGCATGGATGTACAATTTGCTAAGGGATAGAAAGCAGATATTTCTTAGCAAAATGGAAAGATATTCCCCTAAGATCAGTGCTAGGATTGGATAGTAATGACCTAGATATACATGGGGGGTGGGGGGGGGGGGGGGGAGATGATTTCAAAATTTTCAGGTGGCATTGAACCAAGAGATTGGTTGACAAAATAAGGTGGACAAATTTCAATGCTGTATGTGGTGCTGCGATTTGGAAGGCAAGAGGGGAGAGGCAATGAAAAGGAAATGAAGAATTTAAAGGTGATAGAGGAGCAGGGAGACCTGGTGGTCTCCAAAATCTTTGAAG
Source organism: Chiloscyllium plagiosum (assembly GCF_004010195.1). Classification (NCBI taxonomy): domain Eukaryota; kingdom Metazoa; phylum Chordata; class Chondrichthyes; order Orectolobiformes; family Hemiscylliidae; genus Chiloscyllium; species Chiloscyllium plagiosum. The sequence continues at coordinate 18,136,124 of NC_057747.1, read as the reverse complement.
GTAGCAGGGCAGTTTGATCATAAGATTTTTAAAAAAGCAAACAGGTCATTGACTTGGTAAGTAGAGATAGCATGTTCAAGACTATGAAAGCTCTGGAGAACCTACTGATGGTATCCAACTGGGTTCTGAGCAATGGGGACTATGACATAGAACATAGAAAAACATAGAAAAATACAGCGCGGTACAGGCCCTTTGGCCCTCGATGTTGCGCCGATCCAAGACCACCTAACTTACACTAGCCCACTATCCTCCATATGCCTATCCAATGTCCGTTTAAATGCCCATAAAGAGGGAGAGTCCACCACTGCTACTGGCAGGGCATTCCATGAACTCACGACTCGCTGAGTAAAGAATCTACCCCTAACATCTGTCCTATACCTACCACCCCTTAATTTAAAGCTATGCCCCCTCGTAATAGCTGACTCCATACGTGGAAAAGGGTTCTC
>NC_057747.1:18132985-18133108 GCF_004010195.1 Chiloscyllium plagiosum | reverse complement strand
TACACACTTCAAGCCACTTTCCTGTTTACAGGCACCCTCCTTTGAGATTGATGCCATGTTCCTAACCTCCCTATACTCCAGGTCCTGCACCCTATAGCTACAGTCTAGGTTCCCATGCCCCTG
>NC_057747.1:18131978-18132891 GCF_004010195.1 Chiloscyllium plagiosum | reverse complement strand
CAAGAGCACTAGCAAACCTCCCCCCAAGGATACTGGTGCCCCTCAGGTTCAGATGTAGACTATCCTCCTCAGGTTCAGGTGTAGACCACCCTAACATTGAACTGCATGAGATGTTTGGTGAGACCTACCTTCACAATGGTCTTGCTGTGTTTCTGACACATCAACCAGGCACTTAGGCAAATTTCTTGCTGGCTAAAGATGAGCTGATGATTAATGAGGATTACTGCTCATTAAATTAGTGAGAAATTACTAGTTGGAAAATCTAAGAAACAAGAGTGGAATTTCTTCAGAATGTAAGATTATATACCTCTGAATAACAGAAGGGAAACTTCTGAAAGGGCTTAGGATCTGCTATAGAAAGGATATTATTAAATTGGAAAGAATACAGAAAAGATTTGCAAGGATGTAACCAGAGCTGGAGGGTTGACGTTATAAGGAAAGTTATAAGTTATAAGTTATAGGCTAGAGCTTTATACCCTGGAGTTTCTGAGGCCGAGGATTAACCTCGTAGAGATTTTTAAAAATGAGGGGCAAGGATAAGGTAAATAGCAAAGGCCTTTTCTCTAGGTTAGGGGAGTTCAAAACTAGAGGGCATTTTTATAACAAGAGGACAACATTTTAGAAAGGACGTGAGGGGTAACTTTTTTTTACACAGAGAGTCACAGAGTCATTGCGATGTACAGCATGGAAACAGACCCTTTGGTCCAACCCGTCCATGCCGACCAGATAGCCCAACCCAATCTAGTCCCTCCTGCCAGCACCCGGTTCATATCCCTCCAAATCCTTCCTATTTATATACCCATCCAAATGCCTCTTAAATGTTGCAATTGTACCAGCCTCCACCACTTCCTGTGGCAGCTCATTCCATACACGTACCACCCTCTGCTTGAAAAAGTTGCCCCTTAGGTCTCTT
>NC_057747.1:18125151-18131410 GCF_004010195.1 Chiloscyllium plagiosum | reverse complement strand
AACCCTCCACCACCACCCTCTGTCTTCTACCTTTGAGCCAGTTCTCTATCCAAATGGCTAGTTCTCCCTGTATTCCATGAGATCTAACCTTGCTAATCAATCTCCCATGGGGAACCTTGTCGAACGCCTTACTGAAGTCCATATAGATCACATCTACTGCTCTGCCCTCAATCTTCTTTGTTACTTCTTCAAAAAACTCAATCAAGTTTGTGAGACATGATTTCCCACGCACAAAGCCACGTTGACTCTCCCTAATCAGTCCTTGCCTTTCCAAATACATGTACATCCTGTCCCTCAGGATTCCCTCCAACAACTTGCCCACCACTAAGGTTGGGCTCACCGGTCTATAGTTCTCTGGCTTGTCTTATATGGAATGAATTGCCAAAGGAAGTGGCAGATGCAGGTGCACTTACACTATTTAAATAACATTTTGATAAGTACATGAATACGAAAGTATCAGAGGGATATGGGCCAAATGCTGACAAATGGGACTAGTTTAGTTTGGGAAACCTGGTCAGTATGGATGGGTTGGACCGAAGGGTCTGTTTCTGTGCTGTATGACTCTTTGACACTATCACTACACATAGCCTGCCATTAGCGTGCAGCTTCTTATCTTACCAAACCTGTCAGACAAACGAGCCGTCTAGAATTCTCAACATGGAGGTCAGGGTGGGGACCTGGCAAGTTGCTCAACACAGGAAGGTATCTCAATGACTGACAGACACCAACTGTGTGAACAGTGACACTGTTTAGGAAGCACAGACTTCCGTTGCTGGGCACAGTGGAAGCCAATATTGAAAGGCTGGACACTTTGCTCACAGGCAGCCAGCTGACAGATCGCAAGAGGTTGCTCACTTGGTGCCTTCCTGCACACTCACAGCCTGCCTGCCTTGCCTTGTCACCACACCAGGCAGCTTGCCTCTCTGGTCAGTAGTCCTCAGTCAAGGGCACCATTTTCTTTGTCTGGAGCCTGTGCTACATCAAACCCCTGCACCATGTGCCAGAAGCTTAAATGGAAGAAAATACATGACATATGTAGCAAGCAGACAGCGTGTCTCAAAGTCTTCGACAAAGGCGCTGGTCTGTCAAGGGCTCCTGGCACTGTAGGTGTAGCCTCTGATACCAGTCTGAAGCATGAGCCTTGGTGTAAGGTGTGTGCAGTAGCAGTGATAGAGTTAAGGTGAGGTGGCAGAGAGAGGAATGTGGCATTTACCCTAGCAGAGTGGAGAAGGTAATTGATCTTCCTATGGCACCGCTGCCCAGGTTCTTCACACTGTGGAGATCGCACTGATCCAGGTGGCATCCTTAGACCAGGAACTGGTGCCAGTGTCCTCCTGGAAGAGGATACCCCTCCTCTGCACCACCCTACCCATCTCCAGGTCCCCGGAACCCCACAGCGCCATCCTTTCCCTCCTCCTCCGACATCCTCAGACTGAATGCCTGTCACCAGGAAGTGCAGCATCAGCACAGCAGCACTCATCCCAGTGGCTCTACAGTCTTTTAAACATGACACAGACGCCAGGGTCCTTGGTCTTTTGACTGAAGGGCGCGTGGTAAGATGAGGTTAGAATTGAACGGGAGGGACATCTTGGGGCAGGGTGCTGGTTAATGGGTCATGTTTGGTAAGATATGGGGAGAAAACCCAAGAGACTTCACAGCAAAACAAGTTCTCCCAAAACTCCACACAAGTGACACTCAGCCAAAGAGAGTAAGGTTCCCATGGGCTTTGGTGACACCTATAAAAGTTTTCATTTGAGATTCTTTTCATATTCTCAGCACATACGTTCGTCTTTCGATATTTCTGGTAGTTTACGAGAATGTTTCTCCAACATAAGTAAATCATGCCTACGCAAGTCTATTTATGTGGACCCATGTTTTGGTATCAATGTACCATTACACCAGCATTAGGAGCTGCAGGTAAGCACACAGTCTGGATAATTCCATCTAAGATTCCTTCCTGTTGTTGGGAGACATTGTAGTTTCTAGTTAGCCCTCATGCTGCCCAGGGAAGGAATGCTGAAGCGTAGGAGGTCCACATTTCATGCTCTCAGCAAGCATCATTCTGCAGATAGATTCCATTGCTCAGCTGCATTTTTAATATGTCACCCAGCCTGTAGTTTCCGAGTCAATTTTGGTCTTTGTATTTTGTTGAGAATCAGGAGATTGATCAGCGTTAAGGGCCATTCCTGAACATTGGAGCTCTATGTAAACGCAAATCTCTTTTCCACTATTGTTTCCATCTCATTCAGGACAGATCTGCATCCCCAACCCCTCTCTTTTCTAGTGAAGCCTTTCTTTTAAGAGACTGGAACACATTGGTGACAGGAGAAAAAATAAGAACAGATGATTCAGCTTTGTTCAAGTGTTTGTTTCATAGAGTGCTGCAGATGACTCAGAGTTGCCAGCTAACATTTAATCTGAATGACACATAATCGGGCTCAGAGACACAGCAGTTGTTGATTTGTAAAGGGAGCTTGAATTAAGGAACTCTTTCAGTTTGTTACACAGCATGTGCCAATGAACTGAAATGTCTCTTCCACAACTGACAGATTTGTTACCTTCACACTGCAACGTCCTCAGGCCCCAGCTGATTGGTCTCAAGATGCTCTCCTTTTGTCTCCATGTTCTTGTATTGTCCATAATGTTAACCAAACTTAGAATAACTAGTTTTACTAAAAAGAGAAACATCTTGATGAAGATTTTCATCTAGCACTAGTCAGGATAAATACAAGAATACCAAATGCGAAATGAGCACAACAATTTGTACTACAGAAAAGAAAAGATATGTTGATTAATAATTTGGATGTACACTCTAATCAGCTGATATGTTGCCATGGAGAACTAGAGGCTTCCTAATCTCCTGAGTAATTCATCAAGGTGCAAGGCTTGAACATAATAATTTTGTTTGTGGAGAATGGGCCTTTGTGCATGAAGGTATGCTGCTTCTAACAAGCATAAATGAGCCACATTACACGCCTGACTGATTATCATAAATTGATTCTAAGTGTAGCTAACAGCACATTCAGGCTTGTTTGGCAAGCACTGAACAATTGCACAATTGCGTCTAATAATAGACATTTTGTTTGGGCTTTGCAGGCATGGTTTGGTTCAGTGTAATCTGTACAAATGTACTGTAGTTTTACTAGAGCCTTTTAACTGATTAATAGCTAAGGACTTGTCTTAGACAACTGTCGCTGTCAAAGTAGGAGGCAAGGTAAGGGTTAATATGAATGTCCTTCCCAGCTGAGTGTACTGAAACATTATATTTCCAACAATTTCACTATTAATATCAAGTGAAATTGTTACGGATTGTCATCTGCATCTGGCAATGCATAATTTCATATTAAATCACCAAAGAAAATAAACATTCTGTTCGGGGATGGAATGATTTCCTGATTTGCTAATAAAGGCAGCTCTGTGACAGGATGCTGTTCCATTTCTGTTCATCCAGCAATCTGTCACATCTCATTCATGATAGAAACGACATCACAGCTGGTCTCAATCCCACTTCCAGGCATAATCACAGCAGTGCAGGCAAGCAGATACTGCAGTCACAAGGCTCAGCTAGGACCAGTACAGACTGGATAGGCTGAGTGGCCTGTGGTGTGGCTGTACGTTCTGCATAAAGCCATTTGGGTTTGCAAACATGAAACAAAATGGCTGGTCGTTGCAAACAATTATTAAAGATGTTTTAAAGAATCAGCTATTTTTAAATCATTTTCCAAAAATGTCAAGACTTCAGAATCTATAACACTATTGTTTTCAATCCATAAGAACCTCATTCAAAGGATGAGGCATAAAGTCACTTTATAACATGCATCATATAGTGAATTGAATTCATTCTGCATGTGGATCTGTTTCAGTGTTTTTGACCCTGTTAAATATGATTAGGTATCTAGGACTGGAGACAGAAATCAGCCCTCATTATAACCGCAATTACTGGGATTAATCAGGGTGCACTAGACCTTAAACTAAGTGGTAAAGCTTCACATTCATCGTTTGACATAAAATGGAGATCATGGACTTACTGGCTTCAGGAAAGCAGAGTTCTTGTAACACTGGGCTGAGTGCTCTTGCAGGGTGTGCATCATATTTATAAGGTCTGATGTATCCCTTCACCAATACTGCACATGTCTAACGTGGGTGTCATCTACAGGATGTATTACAGGAACAAACTAACTATACTTTGACAGGATTTTTCAAACCCTCAACTCTTAGTACCCTGGAGGATAAAAACAGCAGGTACAAGGGAACACTAGGTGCAAGTTTGTATGTTTGTACACAAACACACACACATGCGCATGCACAATCTTCACTTGGAAATATATCACAGCTTATTCATTTTTGCTGGATCACCATTCTGGAATTCCCTTTCTAACAGCATCTTGGATGGGACCTGCATGGCACAGGTTACAGCAAGTCAATAGCTCACCAACACTTTCCCAAGGACAGTTACAGATGAACACTAGATGTTGATCTTGCTAGTAAGGTTCATATCGAAGGAACTGAAAATACGTGCACAGTCCCAAGGAGACAACAGTGAGTCAGCTGAACAAAGGCATCGTTCAGAAATTTGTTTCATGGGCGTTCAAGTTTCATTTCAAACAATTTCTCTTGCTCAACTCAATTTGCTTCAAATATCCAATTGCATGTCTTATCATTGGGGTTTCCAACGCTGACTTCGACCTGGGGACAGTGGGGGTGGTGTGTGGGGGGTTGAAGTCCCTCAGGATGATGGGCCTTGTGATGGTTTCCTCCACTGGTTATGGTAGCCCAGCATTGTATCTGAACCAGAGCAAGGCATTGCAGAAGCACAGCCTAGCTGTGAAATGAAAAGGCCTATTACTGTGTCTGTTCCTCAACAAACCGATCCTTCGATTAAACCTCAGCTCATATAATGAAATAATGAAGGGGTGCTGATGGCATTGTGATAGTGACACTGGGCCAGTAATCCAGGGCTGTGGGCACAGGGCCAACAGAAATGGGTTCGAATCATGCCATGGTACATTGTGAAATCTGAATTGAATAAAATTACAATGAAACAATGTGGTAGTGTCCTAACCTCAGAGGCAGGAGACCTGGGTTCAAGCCCAAACCTCTCCAGAAGTGGGTAACAGCATCTCTGAGCACGCTGGTAATATCTGTAATGCATGGGGCGGCATGGTGGCTTTGTGGTTAGTACTGCTGTCTCCCACAATCCAAGGGTGTGCAGGTTTGGTGTATTGGCCATGCTAAATTGTCCATAGTGTTCAGGGATGTGTAGGTTAGGTGCATTAGTCAAGGATAAATGTAGAGTAATAGGCGAATGGGTCTGGTTGGGCTAATCTTCAGAGGGTTGGTGTGGAATTGCTGGGCCGATGGACATGTTTCTACACTGTAGGGATTCTAGTCTATTCTTCTGGAAAAAAATGATCACTTCACCTCCATAGCTGTAACTCAGTCATGTAGTAAATGCATAGAAGCCTTTACGCAATTTGACGGTATTAGGCAAGAACTTTCGAAAGCTGATTGGGGTCAGATGATCGCAGGTAAAGGGATGGTTGGAAAAAGGGAAGCCTTTAGAAATGAGATAACAAGAATCCAGAGAAAGTATATTCCTGTCAGGGTGAAAGGGAAGGCTGGTAGGTATAGGGAATGCTGTATGACGAAAGAAATTGAGGGTTTGGTTAAGAAAAAGAAGGAAGCATATGTAAGATATAGACAGGATAGATCGAGTGAATCCTTAGAAGAGTATAAAGGAAGTAGGAGTATACTTAAGAGGGAAATCAGGAGGGCAAAAAGGGGACATGAGATAGCTTTGGAAAATAGAATGAAGGAGAATCTGAAGGGTTTTTACAAATACTTTAAGGTAACTAGGGAGAGAATAGGGCCCCTCAAAGATCAGCAAGGCAACGTTTGTGTGGGGCCACAGAAAATGGGGGAGATACTAAATGAATATTTTGCATCAGTATTGACTGTGGAAAAGGATATGGAAGATATAGACTGTAGGGAAATAGATGGTGACATCTTGCAAAGTATCCAGATTACAGAGGAGGAAGCGCTGAATGTTTTGAAGCGGTTAAAGGTGGATAAATCCCCAGGACGTGATCAGGTGTACCTGAGAACTCTGTGGGAAGCTAGAGAAGTGATTGCTGGGCCTCTTGCTGAGATATTTGTATCATCGATAGTCACAGGTGAGGTGCCGGAAGACTGGAGGTTGGCAAACGTGGTGCCACTGTTTAAGAAGGGCGGTAAAGACAAGCCAGGGAACTATAGACCG
>NC_057747.1:18075928-18124657 GCF_004010195.1 Chiloscyllium plagiosum | reverse complement strand
CATTGGTTAGGCCACTGTTGGAATATTGCGTGCAATTCTGGTCTCCTTCCTATTGGAAAGTTGTTGTGAAACTTGAAAGGGTTTGGAAAAGATTTACAAGGATGTTGCCAGGGTTGGAGGATTTGAGCTATAGGGAGAGGCTGAACAGGCTGGGGCTGTTATCCCTGGAGCGCCAAAGGATGAGGGGTGACCTTATAGAGGTTTACAAAATTATGAGGGGAATGGATAGGATAAATGGACAAAGTCTTTTCCCTGGAGTTGGGGAATCCAGAACTAGAGGGCATAGGTTTAGGGTGAGAGGGGAAAGATGTAAAAGAGACCTAAGGGGCAACTTTTTCACACAGAGGAAGGTACCTGTATGGAGTGAGCTGCCAGATGATGTGGTGGAGGCTGGTACAATTGCAACATTTAAGAGGCATTTGGATACGTATATGAGCAGGTGGGACTAGATTGGGTTGGGATATCTGGTCGGCATAGACAGGTTGGACCGAAGGGTCTGTTTCCATGCTGTACATCTCTATGACTGCATGACTCTGAATAATTCCCCACAAAAATCAAGAAATTAGCTTTCTATTGTTAGTTTGTACCTCTCCCGTATCTATCTCAAAATGGTGTCAGCTCTAATTAAACAACTGCATCTATTGCTTCACGTCTTAACTGCATTTACATCTGAAGCATGGAGACAGTCTGTTATGTGGGGTAGCATTCCAGAGGGAGCTCGCTTGTTTACATTAGCATGAAGTGAAATCACTCTACAAATCAGTCCCGTGGCATGATTCCACTTCAGAAAGGTGCCAAGCTGCAGAGCAAATAGACTACACAAACGCACCCCCCTCACACACACACACACGCACACAAACATCGATGCACACGTTTAATTTAGTGAACGTCTTATTACAGACAAATAGACAAATATTTGCAGGATTGCAGAAATAATTTTTGTTCTTTTTGCTTCTATTCTCTGACACCTTACTTTTCAGCCTTTTACAATTTAGAAGGTGCCAAAATACGGCAACCATCATTAAAATCCTTAAGGAGTGTCTTTGCTGCTGTAAAGCCCTGGAGTATGACAAACATGAACTGCCATCTGTTATTTTCTTCAGAAAATAGTGGCTTCCCACTGCTGAATCTCTGATACTGCCCTAGTGATAGCAGCTGCCACAGTACAAACTGGCAGCCAGCCTGTATCAATGCTTCCCATCCTACCCTCTGCATAATAAAAGGGGCTGCTAAAGAATCCAGTCGCAGCGCTTAACATATTACAGTCCAATAAGCTTTTCATGAAATTATAGTAAATGAAAGTAAGTGTCAAATAGTCTCCTTGGGGGAGGGTTTTCACAGTGCTCCAGAAATACTTATTACCCCGCGCCATCTGTCAATAGAACTTTCATCTGCAGCTGTTTGTCAACCTTCACCTGGCCTAAAAATGGCACAGAAAGCAAACCTGAAAATTGAATGCAAGATTTAATCTGCTCCCAATACTTACTTACCAGCTATTAATCACCAGGTTTATCTGGAGACCCACTGATCTTAATATCTAATATATCATCAAATACAGGGCTGCTGATGATGGTGTTTACTATAACAATTGGATGCTAGTTTTGCAGATCTTAAAGCAGTGGAAATTGAACACTTAATTAAATATTAGTAATTTTGTGCAATCGTTTTGCTTTTAATGAAAATGAAAAACTAATTAAGCTTCGATAGCAATGAATAGACTTGGGTCTTCACAGCAGTCAAAGCCTTTGGCAATCGCAGCAGCAATTTTGCATTTCATGAAATGAGTGAGGGTTAATTTAAATTTTTTTAAAAATAGAGTGACAATAAAATGTTACATGGCTGTGTATTTTAAGTCCTTCAGGGCTGACTCCCCTGGATATTTCATTGCTCTTTAATGTGGCTCATTACAAAGTTTCATTATTGGTTTTCTTCAGGATTCTACCCAGTTGTGAGGAGGGAGGGGCTCTTCTGTCGAAAAGTGAGGGTTATCAGGCACTCAAGCCAGCCCTGAGCTGAGCAGTGTGTTTCTTAGATGCTTGGCTCACTGCTGTCCTAATGCCCTCAGCACTTATTAAGGAGCAGTGCAAATAAAAGTGGAATATTGAGCTGAGACTTGGCTGAAGGGGCTGATCGAAACACAGGGGAGGAGGTAGCAGACTGTTCAACCATAGACTGTGGGGATTCAGGCTCACATTTCTAAGTTAACACAAACTGAGGTGGGCCACAGTCACAGTCCATTCAAATCAAATGCAAGTTGGAGAATCTACACTCATCCGGTCTCTGCTGCCTGACCTGCTGTGCTTCTCCAGCACCACTCCAGTCTTGACTCTGATCTCCAGCATCTGCAGTCCTCACTTTCGCCTATGCCATAGATACTGACAGTTTGACATTTTCTGTGCAGCAGCAACTTGCATTTATATAGCACCTTTTACTTCTTGAAACATCCCCCAGGAGCATTCGACACAACCCAGCAGCATGCCACAGAAAGAGATATTAGAACAGTTAACCAAGAGTTTGGTCAGAGTCTAGAGTGGCCCTGGAAAAGTATAGCAGGTCAGGCAGCATCCGAGGAGCAGGAAAATCGACGTTTCAGGCAAAAGCCCTGTCAGGACACATCGATTTTCCTGCTTCTCGGATGCTGCCTGACCTGCTGTGCTTTTCCAGCACCACTCTAATCTAAACTCTGATCTCAGCATCTGCAGTCCTCACTTTCGCCAAGAGTTTGGTCAGGCAGGTAAGCTTTAAGAAGCACCTTAAGGAAACAGAGAAAGTCATAGAGTCATACAGCACGAAACAGACCCCTTGGTTCAACTCGTCCATGCTGACCAGATATCCCGATCTGACCTAGCCCCATTTCCCAGCATTTGGCCCACATCCTTCTAAACCCTACCTATTCTTGTACCCATCCAGATGTCATTTATTTGTTGTAACTGTACCAGCCTCCACTGGCAGAGGAAGGAGATTTGGAGATGAAATTTGGATCTTAGGCCCCAGGCAGCTAAAGGCATGATAACCAATATGGGATCAATTAAAATCCAGGATGGGTGAGAGAACAGATCTGAAGGAACACAGACATCTCAGAGGGTTATGGGGTTGGAAAATGTTCCACATCAGAGTGGAAGAGAGGCCGTGCATTTGAAAGCAAGGATAAGAATTTTCATGTCAAATTAAGAGTCAATGTATGTCAAGAAGCACAGGGGTAATGGGGGAACAGGACTTTCTCTGAGTTCGGCAGGAGAGTATTGGGTAACCTCAAGCTTATGCAAGGTGAATGCTTTCCAAAAGCTAAGACCCAAAAACAAGGCTCTGAGAGGACATTGTTAAATCGCCAACCATTTTTGCAAATTCCATGTTTTGCCATTAATAGAAACCACAAACCTGAAGTCACAAAATTAAATATCTTTAGGCCTAAAATCACTTGTTAATTTAGAAAAATTCTGTAAACCAAGGAAACAGTCCCTACTTAAATAATAATAAAAGCAAAATACCGCGGATGCTGGAGATTGAAATCAAAACAGAAGGTTCTGCAGAATCTCAGCAGGTCTAGCCGCATCTGTGGAGAGGGAAACAGAGTTATCACTTGGGTGCAGTCACTCTTCTCTGGAACCCTCTTTTACCAGCAATAACGGGGCACACTCAAGGCAACAGAATCATGGCATTACCCGACTGCACCCAGTTTGACTAACATGGCAGATGCCACCAAACATTCCTGATGAAGGGCTTATGCCCAAAACACCGACTCTCCTGCTCCTCAGATGCTGCCTGACCTGCTGTGCTTCCCCAGTGCCACACTTTTCAACTCTGATCTCCAGCATCTGCAGTCCTCACTTTCTCCTGTATGGCTAACAACCAATTGAACTGGAGTTTTAAATTCACTCACAGGATGTGGGTGTCACTCACTGGGCCTGTCTCTAGTTGGCCTTTGAGAAGGTGGTGGTGAGCTGCCTTCTTGCAGTCCACCTGCTGTGGGTTGACCCACAATGCCCTTAGGCAGAGAGTTCCAGGCGTTTGACCCAGTGGCAATGAAGGAACGGCGATATATTTCCATGTCGGGATAGAGGGCAACTTGCAGGTGGTGGTGTTCCTATATAGCTGCCTGCCCTTGTCCTTCTGGATGGAAATGGTTGTGGGTTTGGATGGATTTCTGGTAAATGTCTGCAGTCCATCCTCTAGGTAGTACACACTCCAACTACTGAGCATTGAGGTTGGAGGGAGCGGATGCTTGTGGATGTGGTGCCAATCAAGGCAGCTGCTTTGTCCTGGATTGTGTCAAGCATCTTACCTCTTGTTGGAGCTGTACCCATCCAGGCAAATAGGGAGTATTCCTAACTTGTGCCTTACAGATGGTGGATGGCTTTGGGGAGTCAGGAGGTGAGTTACTCACTGCAGGATTCCTAGCTTCTGACCTGCTCTTGTAGCCACCGTTTTCATATGACAAGTCCAGTTGAGTTTGTAGTCAATCATAACCCCAGAATGTTGATAGTGGGGCATTGAATGTCAAGGGGCGGTGGTTCGATTGTTTCTTATTGGTGATGATCACAGCCTGACATTTGTGTGTCACAAATGTTACTTGCCATTTGTCAGCCCAAGCCTGAATATTGTCCAGTCTTGTTGCATTTGAGTATGGAATAATTCAGTATCTGCATATAATGCTGAACATTGAGCAATCATCAGCAAACATCCCCATTTCTGACCTTATGCTGGAGGGAAGGTCATTGATGAAGCAGCTGAAGATGTTTGGTCCCAGGACACTACCCTGAGGAACCCCTGCAGAGATGTCCTGGAGCTGAGATGACTGACCTCCAACAACCATAACGATATTCCCAAGTGCCAGGTATGACTCTAACCAGCAGAGTGTTTGCCCTCTGATACCTATTGATTCCATGATGCCACACTCGGTTGAATGCAGCCTTGCTATCAAGGACTGTCACTCTCCCCTCCCCTCTGGAACTCAGCTCTTTTGTACATGTTTGACCCAAGGCTGGAATGAGGTCAGGAGTGGCCCTGGTGGAACCCAAACTGGGCGTCACTGAGCAGGTTATTGCTGAGCAGGTGCTGCTTGATAGCACTGTTGGCTGGATTGGATTTCTTCTGCTTTTTATGTACAGGACATATCTGGGATATTTTCCACATTGTCAAATATATGCCAGTGTTGTAGCTGTATGGGAAGAGCTTGGCTAGGGGAGCAGCAAGTTCTAAAGCACAAGTCTTCAGTACTATTGCCAGAATATTGTCAGGGCCTGTAGCCTTTACAGTATCCAGTGCCGGGTAAAAAAAAGGACTGCAGATGCTGGAAACCAGCATTAGATTAGAGTGGTGCTGGAAAAGCACAGCAGTTCAGGCAGCATCCAAGGAGCAGGGAAATCGACGTTTCAGGCAAAAGGGCTTTTACCCGAAACGTCGATTTTCCTGCTTCTCGGATGCTGCCTGAACTGCCGTGCTTTTCCAGCACCATTCTAATCCAGTATCCAGTGCCTCCAACTGTTTCTTGATATCACATGAAGTGAATTGAATTGGCTGAAGGTTAGTTTCTGTGATGCTGGGGACCACTGGAGGAGGCTGAGATGGATTGTCCACTTGACATTTCTGGCTAAAGATTGCAGTGAAAGCTTCAGCATTATCTTTTGCCCTGATGTGTTGAGCTCTTCTAGTATGAAGATGGGATATTTGTGGAGCTTCCTCCCCTAGTGAGGTGTTTAATTGTCCATCAATATTTCTGACTGGATTTGACCGGAATGCAGATCTCAGATCTGATCCATTGATTGTGGGATCACTTAGCTGTGTCTCTCACTTGCTGCTTACGGTGCTTGGTATGCAAGTAGTCCTGTTTGGTAGTGGACTTATGCCCGAAACGTCAATTCTCCTGCTGCTCGGATGCTGCCTGATCTGTTGTGCTTTTCCAGCACCACACTCTCGACTCTGATCTCCAGTATCTGCAGTCCCCACTTTCCCCTGTTTGGTAGCATCACTTTGTTGACATCTCCTTTTCAGGGATGCCTGGTGCTGCTCCTGGCATGCCCTCCTGCACTCTTTTTTGAACCAGGATTGATCCCTTGGCTTAATGGTAATGGTTGAGTGGGGGATATGCCACATCATGAGGTTACAGCTTGCGCTGGAGTGCAATTCTTCTGCTGTTGATGGCCTACAGCACCTCGTGGATGCCCAGTCTTGAGTTACTAGATGTGTTTGAAATCTGTGCCATTTAGCAAAGTGATAGTGCCACATAACATGATGGAGGGTCTTCTAAATGTGAAGATGGGACCTTGTCTCCACAATGACTGTGCAGTGGTCATTCTTACCAATACCATCACTGACAGATGTATCTGCAGCCGGCAGCACAGTAAGGATGAGATTAAATATGTTTTTCCCTCTTCTTGGCTCCCTCACCATGTGCAGCTGACCCAGTTCAGCAGTCACATCCTTTTGGACCTGAACAGCTTAATCAGTAGTGTTCCTGTGAGTTATTTAATTGTCCACCACTATTCACGACTGGATGTGGCAGAACCGTAGAGCTTAGATCTGTTGGTTGTGGAATCACTGAGCCACTCGTAGTGGTGGACATTGAAATACCCTACCCAGAATACATCTTACATCCTTGCCATCCTCCCAGTATGTTCAACATGGAGGAGTACTAATTCATCAGCTGAGGGAGGACGGTACATGGTAGTCAGCAGGAGGTTGCCTTGCCCTTGCTTAACCTGAAGCCATGAGATTTCATGTGGACCAGAGTCAATGCTGAGGACGCCCAGGGCAACTCCCTTCCGACTATACAGCAATAGCCCGCCACCTCTGCGGGGTCTGTCCTGCAATGGGACAGGACATACCCGGGGATGGTGATGGTGGTGTGTGAGACGCTGTGTATAAGGTATGATTCTGTGAATATGACTGTGTCAGGCTGTTACTTTACTAGTCTGTGAGACAGCTCTCCACTAGCCCCCTGATGTTAGTGAGGAGGAGTGTGCAGAGTCGACAGGGCTGTTTCTGCCATTGTGTTTTCCGGTGCTTAGGTCAATGCTGGGTGGTCCATCCTGCTCCATTTCTTTACTGAGACTCCGTAGTCATTGATACAACTGAGTGGCTTGCTAGAAACTATTTCTAATAAATTCCATGGATTATTCCAGGCTCAGGTAGATTGAAACTGAACATTTATAGAACATAGAACATAGAACATAGAACATAGCACATAGAAGAATACAGCGCAGTACAGGCCCTTCGGCCCTCGATGTTGCGCCGATCCAAGCCCACCTAACCTACACTAGCCCACTATCCTCCATATGCCTATCCAATGCCCGCTTAAATGCCCATAATGAGGGAGAGTCCACCACCGCCACGGGCAGGGCATTCCATGAACTCACGACACGCTGAGTAAAGAACCTACCCCTAACATCTGTCCTATAACTACCCCCCCTTAATTTAAAGCTATGCCCCCTTGGGTTGACGTAGTATGCTTGTGGGTTGGTGTGCCACTATGATTTCTAGTGGTCTGGTTGTCATTTCTGCTATTTTCTTAATGTAGGGCAGGGTGACCAGTTTATTAGGATGTACATTGTCCTCTTGGCAGTGTCTATTCGGTAGGCATCGGCGGACGAAGCTGTTAGGGTATATCTTCTTTATGAAGACCTTGTAAGGTGTTCTTCCTCATTTTTGTGTACACAAGGTATTACTCTTACCAAAGTGAATCACCTCACACTTAGCTACATTGAACTCCATTTGCCACCTTTCTGCCCAGTTCTGCAGCTTATCTGTATCCCGCTGTAACCTGACACATCCTTCCTCACTGTCTACAACTCCTCCGACTCACGTATCATCCGCAAACTTGCTCACCCAACCTTCTAACCCCTCCTCCAGGTCATTTATAAAAATGACAAACAGCAATGGTCCCAAAACAGATCCTTGCGGAACACCGCTAGTGACGGCACTCCAAGATGAACCTTTGCCATCAACTACTACCCTCTGTCTTCTTCCAGCCAGCCAACTCCTAATCCAAACCTCCAACTCACCCTCAATGCCATTTCTGGATGCTTGTCAATGATTTGCTTTCATTATATACTCTACCCTAGATTTAAAAAAACACTCTTCCTTTATTTCACTGGCTAAAACCGGCCAAATATCCTTTTCTTTAAAAAATATACACCTACAGTACATTATCAAAAATAAGGATTTAATATGTCATTGGAAGTAATAGACACTCTTGCCAATGCCTTGATAAAGTATAAGATAATCCTTCAAACTTGACACATCATGCATCGTACTGCTCATTTACACTGTGTAAATATATACAATTTTACTTCATTTGAGCTCCTGTATGAGTGAACCATCTTTCACAACAGTAACTAGCAGAAAATGCATGCTTCGCCTGGACTCTAATAGTATCAAAACAGGCCCATTATTTTCTACAGTGTATTCTTTCCCTGTAAATGGAATGCAAAGTGGATGCTGAACAATGAAATGGTGTATTCTCTGTCATTGAGAAGTTGACTGTAATGAGATGCATCGCCATAAAGGCCTAAAGCTTGAAAATACATTCTTCAGGTAGAAGGGAGATTGGTGCTACAGCGAGATAGTCAATCCCACACAGACAACTGGTTGCTGCTGCGTCCAAGCCCAATCATTCTCTGCTAATCGATCACATGGACAGCTTTCTCCAATACCTAAGAAACCCCAGTGTGCTGAGATGAATTACCTATGTAAGAGCCTCATGCAGAGAAATCTGAAATTCTCATACAACACAAATTTCATGGACATGCATCAACAATGTAGGGGGGCAGTCAATGCTGCATATTTAACAGTGAGAGAGACAAGCCAACACAAAACAATGAATGTTTTTTACCACTCAGGGATCAACTAAATGAATGAATTTGGAGTGGAGTGAACTTAGATGGTCTGTCTTCATAGAGGATTCATTGGTTGAGTGAAAACAGTGCTAAGAGCCAAGCAAATGTACCTTATGACTCAGTCACTGTGCTTTCAATAAAGGAAACAGTTAACGTGAAGCATTCACATCGATACATACATGACTCCATATATTCATTTGTGACAAGCCCTTTCAAAATCTTAACTGAAGTGTTCTTTCCCAGAAGAGAAGAAAAGAAAGTGATTCAATCAATCACGTAAAAGATGGCATCTTTCAATGGGAGACATCCTTTAATCAGACTGTTTCCTGCACAATTCGTCCTTTTATACAAGAGGATCAACTCACATTAACAGAAAATCCAAGCATGTTTTTACAGGTTAAGGAGAAAGGATGAGGATTATTGTAAACTGAGGAGCAAGACAACTCAAACTGTCTCCCATTTCCCCCTCACATTTGCCCCTCACTGATAGAATCTCAATATTCTCACTTCTCCAAACACAATTTGTCAGCTCATTCCTCACCTGATTTCAGAAAAGAAAATTAGAGATTTTAAACAAAGGAAGAGAACACTAAGTCACGTTAAATAAATTGCCATTGTCACTGGAGTGCTGGTCCCTGTAATTAATATTCTGTCTAAACAGGATTCCACTGCAATAAGAAAAGCCAGATTGTAAAAAGCTTTAGTGGGATTGCAGAAACTAAGCAAGATGGAACTACTGATCATTTTATGGTTCATCTTGTCTTCAGTTTCTCATTGCTAACTGCTTTTAATTTTAGAGTAAGGTAAATCACTGTGCACCTTCCTCACTCAACAATAATCAAAATGATGGGCAAGAATTACAATGTCTCAGACAATCCCATTTTTGTTATTTGAAACAATTCATGTACAGGCAGTCCCTGATTTACAAATGTCTGACTTCTGAACATGATCCCTTACAAGGAGAATGTGCAAACTCTGCACACACAGTCGCCTGAAGCAGGAATCAAACCCAGGTCCTAGTTGCTGTGAGGCTGCTGTGCTAACCACTGAACCACCATGCCACCTCTTAAATTGACATTAATTTTAAAACTATGGCTTTAAGAGTTTATTTTGTCCTGTTCTGTGTTTAAGGAGAGGTTTTAAGACAGAGCTGATGAGCTGTCTATTTGGAAAACCAGTAAAGTAAACAGTTTGTGAGGCCTTAGTTTTTTTTTTATAAAAGTTGGAACAATAGAAGCAGCCTGAATGGGTGTGGCCAAGCTCCCACAGAACCAGGATTTTTAGATTTTGCTTTCAGTTGCCGTTGGGGTCTTGAAGAAGTGGAAGCTATTTTTTCTCTCTCTTGATTACAGCCAAAATCTGGGTGTTCTCCTCCTAATATTGGAGATGCATGTGAGACAATATGTTTTCTAAATTTGCCTTTTGCCAATGGCGTATTTTTGGGATGCCATTATATTGGAACAGTTTGTTAGTAATAGTTACTGAATCTATTGCTCTGTCAATTTTTTCAATAGAGTTAAGTTATTCCAATTCCTTCTTTCTTTTGTTGTATTTTAACTATAGTGGGTCAATAAAGTATGTTCTGCTTTAAATCTAGCAGTTTGACCAATCGAATTGTATCTAGAATGCAACACCTTACATTTACCTTTAAAATAAGAAAAAGTTAGGGTCTAAGCTACCTTCTTAATATATTTTAAGGGGGTATGGTCTGGTCTGCTACACAAATAGACTCCAAAACAGAATTCATTTACAACTGAAGGACTGTCTGTATATGTTGCAGTAGAAAATTATAGCACTAAACTATTGCAATGCTTCACCTGCTATTCGTACTAATAAATCTGTTGTTACCAGAAAGACAAATTGAGCCTCAATTGCATGAATTGAGGAATGTGATGGGCCTAAACCTTTCGGTTGGAAAATGTAACTAAAAACAAAATCAAGCCATTATTTTATGTTGTGGTAAAGGAGTTTACAGAGAACAAAGAATCCCTGCGCAACTAATGTTCTACAGTCAGGATTCAGACTCAGATCATAAATGACAGCAGTGTTTTTGACTGAGAAGGAAATTTGTGATAGAATGTCTAATCAGCGTCCAGAAATGAAAACCTGTTTTCACATTCATTAATGTCTTGTTAGCTCACCTGCCAAGAACCAAACATTGGGCTTAGGCTGATAGTTCAGAATCCAAACAGAGCCAGTTAACAAACAAAGGCAGTTGGATTCCAACTGTTTATTGGATCTTGCTGTTCAGAAATTATAACTCTGATTACCTTCCACTCAAGAGCAAAGAAGCCATACGACAATAGTATAGGATCTTGGTGAGACCATACCTGAAATATTGCAGAGATCTTCGGTCTGCTTCTCTCGGGAAACATAGATACTTTAATCAAATTTGTTCGAACATATTGCAACATGTCTCTGAGGCAGGTGAGACCTGAACTCAGGCATTCTTGCCCAGAAGTAGAAACATTGCTACTGTACCACAAAATAAATTACCTTGGAGAAGGCCCAGCCAAGGGAAGATGGTACATTTTGGATGCGAGAACTAGGAACAGGAAAATAGTTCAAATATGGAAATGTAGTGGGGAGTGGTTTAATCAATTCAAGGAAAAAAATTGGGAAGGCTAAGGGGTGACCTAATTGAGATGTCTAGGATGATGAGGGGTATGGACCAGGGTGGACAGAGTAACTGTTCCCCTTAGCTGACAGGTTAATAATAAAGGGATGTAATTCTATGATGAGGGGCAGGAGGTTTAGAGGGGGTTTAAGGATGCTGGGAGTGTGGAAGGCATTGCTGGGAGGGTAGTTGAGGTGGGAAACCTCACAATCTTTTTAAAAGTACCTGTATGAGCACTTGAATGCCATAACATTGGATTTTTCTCCAAAATAATACATCTTGTGGCACTGTGGTAATCTTCCTACCTCTGGGGCAAAATACTTACATTCAAGTCTCGGCTGCCCCAGGGATGTGTTGTAATACATTGGAACCAGTTGATTAAAAGCATCTATACCTCCTTAGGTCATAACATTCAAGGCTATAGGCAAAATGCTGGAAAGCAGGATTAGTGTGGATAGGTCAGTGAGGTCTTGATGGGTCAAAGGGCCTCTTTTCCTGGATGACCCTATGACTCTATCTCTCTAAATACAACAGTGAAATAGAGACCGGGAGTTTTGTGCAGAGGTTTGGAGGTTCTTAAGAGGAATAGTCTTAATTCAGCGACAATTGACCAGGATTATTTCTGGGATTTAATGATGATACATCCCTGGAGATAGGGTGATTATGATAATGACTGAGATGTTTAAAGTAATGGGCTGAATCTTAACTTGTTTCTCACTGTCAGTTTTGTTGTGTTTCACAGAGACTATTACTCTATGATGCCCAGTGAGATCTCTTGCCACATCTTATCAAACTCACTCCATTGGCAACCTACTCCCCCCCCCCCACACACTCCTGTCCCTCTCCTCTGATTCCAGTACCATCCGAACACTCCCCCTTCCCGAAACAGCTTGGGGAATCTAATAGGATGAGAAGTGTCCAGACCCCTGACTGATAGCCATGCATCTCCCTGCCCACATTAGGCCTACCATTTGGAATGACCATTGTGGAACCACAGAACAGAGTGTGACACATTCCCTAGACTTCAGAGGCACAGACACCCAACCAAGAACACAGCAAGCAGATTCCTGACTGTAGCCAATCCCCAGTCCTGGTATCAGAAACATCTTCTGAGTTACTGCACTAGAAATTCATGAACTTCAGTGAGGCCTAGTCTCCTGGGCTTTGAGACATAGCTGCCCGCTTACTGTACATGCAGTGTATTTATGACATAAGCTACTGGCACATGGTGCTACTGTGATTTTGACATGGCCCCATGGTCCCTCTTACCTTCCACACTAAGCTATGACAATTCCATGTCAAAGGGACAACAGGTTGTGTTAAAAAAAATTTTTTGCAAAAAGTCATTTTCTCAAAACTTTCTGCTTTCTTAAAACAACTCTTTTTTACTATGGGTGAATAAATGTTTCAATCCACAAATGCTTTAAAATATCGATAGCAGAAACTGCAAGTACTTGAAACCTTAATATAATGTGAAAATGAACATTTAGCAACTTATAGCCGAGATCAGCGTGTCGTCAAGCAGTGTTTTTTCAGGCTCAGCTGTTCCAACACTCTAACAGATGTTTGGGCTCTTGATCAAGCCTATTTTTATATTTTTGGCTGATAATTGACAGGGGCCATATAGAAGGAGAGACACAGTTTTGGGGTAAGACCTTTGAGCATTCAATTCAAAAGGTTGCCTCATGCTTGGCTTTGGCTCACAATGCCTCTGAGGTCCTTTACAAAGCTGGCCTGACTCCATGAAAATTTACAGCAAACAAGGGCCTGCCTATGCCCATTATGGAGCTGGCCAGTTCAGGAAACCCAGATATAGGTTCCCAAACCGAACCAGCCCACACCTTCAAATAGCAGTGGTGAAAATTGGAAAGCATGGGAATTGATCCAGGAGTCCCAATCGGTTTTCAGACCTCTATGGGGTTTCCCAGCACCATGAAAATCCTAAGCGTGATCCTGGAACTCAACATAAGCCAACTAAAAGTCACACAAAGAATCAAAACAGATTCTCACATGGATCATCCCAGAAAACCTTCAGATGCAAAACAAAATGATACTTTTAAGATAGTTATTAAACAATGAAGAGCAATAAGGAGCAAAGAGAAAGTGTTGGACTAGAATTGAAGTATTAACACACCTCAAAACTGGCATAACAGCTACATGGGAAGGATAACTTACACCAGAATGAAAGAACACTGGAGCAAAATTCTGACAAGAATATTTACAAAGGGCAAAGTGAGGTCTGCAGATGCTGGAGATGTGTTGCTGAAAAAGCGCAGCAGGTCAGGCAGCATCCTGGGAACAGGAGAATCGACGTTTCGGGCATAAGCCCTTCTTCAGGAAGAAGGGCTTCCTGAAGAAGGGCTTATGCCCGAAACGTCGATTCTCCTGTTCCCTGGATGCTGCCTGACCTGCTGCGCTTTTCCAGCAACACATTTCCAGCTATTTACAAAGGGCATCAGATATACTCTATAATCCTGTTAATCTAAGGTTCCATTCTACATCAGAACTCTTTCACTCTCTCCCTGAAGATGAGAGAGGACTGTTATTAGATTAGATTAGATTACATTACAGTGTGGAAACAGGCCCTTCGGCTCAACAAGTCCACACCGACCCACCGAAGCGCAATCTACCCATACCCCTACATTTACCCGTCACCTAACACTACGGGCAATTTAGTATGGCCAATTCACCTGACCTGCACATCTTTGGACTGTGGGAGGAAACTGGAGCACCCGGAGGAAACCCACGCAGACACGGGGAGAACGTGCAAACTCCACACAGTCGCCTGAGGCAGGAATTGAACCCGGGTCTCCGGCGCTGTGAGGCAGCAGTGCTAACCACTGTGCCACCGTGCCGCCCACCAAGTATGCATCATACTTCTGAGTGAATAGCAATGAAGACTGGTCAGCTTTGTTCAAAGTTTGCCATTGACATCCTTGTTCACAGGATGGGTATTGTGGCAAAAGAGAATGATGCAGTGGTCACCCTCAGGATGAGAGAAAGGGTCAACATTGGCATCAACCTGAGGCAAGGATAGGCTTCATCAATGCAGCAGCTCAACAGAGTGGTGCAAAAATAGAAACTAATGTGTTCATATAGCTCCTTTAACATGATTAAACATCCCAAGATTGTGCATTGCTCAGTACAGACTTCTCCAGTCTGGATGAGCACAAGGAAAGAGATCCAGTCTTTTCAGTGCGGGAATCTGCACTTCCCACTCCATTAACCTATTCAGGTTGCTTTCCAATGAGTTTTCCCACGAGGTGATCGTGAACGTTACAGAGGTGTATATCAGGAGGAACATGGCTACGATTCAAGACATGCCAACACCAGCGAAACAATTAACTCACGGCAGAGGGAGCAGTTTACATATCAAGCTAAAAGCAGCTTTGGCATTTCAAAGCTTCAAATACACGCCTTTTCAAGAGGGACTCATCACCTGACAATTGCAAACTTCAACTGTAATCCATGTTGGACAATTTTACCTTCCACTTCCTGAGCCTTTCAATGAATAAATTACTGATTCATTTGTGAAATTTGGAGCAATGGAACTGTGCTGGGTCTGTGATATCCTTGGCAATAAATAATCCCAATGTTTTGATTAAATGGCTCAGTCAGAAATCCAGGGATCTAAATCAACACACATGTACTTTATTACTCAAATGCTGAAAGTTATTGCTTAAGTGCTTGTTCTTGCTCCATCACCAAATATTTTCTTTTTGCATCGTTTGATGTGTTGTTTGGGTGTAATGTGTAAATTGTCAGTTTGCTGCTCAAACCAAAAATAGTCAGAATTGCTTTCCTAAATCACTCGGTACACATAATACGAAACTGTTTAATCTGATCAAATTGTTGGGCAAAGTACAAACTGTACCTGGCTGTTAATATTTCTGTCCTTGAGGTTCCCTAACTCTTGGGGATTTGCTGTCCCAATCTGATTAAAGTCATGACTGTATAATCTATCTGAATCGTTAACCAGCCAGAGGTTCCAACGCAGTTTGATTTCAGTTATCTGCCCTGCACACATGGATGTTGGAAATTTAAATATTGACATTATTTAATCCATCATTGGGCCAACTCATTTTAGAATGTCATTTGTATGCTAAGTCATTTTTTTTTTGCCAAACTACTAGAATGTAAATTGCTGGCATCATAAGTAATCTGGAGAATGTGTTGACAAAGTGTTACTGAACTGTAACATTTTTTTCGCTGACAAAATGATATTTCCTATTGAAGTTTGCTAATTATTGATTGTGTTACAGATGTCTTGACTTGACTGGAAATGCCCCAACATTCTTGACTTTTATGATTCATGATCCTGTTAAATACTTTCGAAGCATTTTAATGTCATGGGATTTAGCCATTTTCTTTTGTTTGAAAAGAGAAACATTTGCTGAGATTTATACCCAGAGATTATGATGGTGACCAAGTGCAGAAGGTGAAGAGGAGCAACATTCACAGCAACAGCCTAATGAATCTAAGTAAAATATTAACTTTTACCCTCAAATTTATGTTTAAATTTCTGAACATTATTAATCCTCTCCAACTTCTAAAATGCATGATTATACATTCCTGTGAATATTTATTTTCCAAAATGTAACACTCTAAGTTTTCTAACTTTAAACCTTTATGTTTGATTGGAAACAGATGAAGCCATTGTTAAAATAGAATCCCCATTTTCTGTCATAATACAGGGGAAAAGTCATTGGCTATTGATCAACAATATACAACTCAGAATTTTCCACATTGGGAGGGTTTTTTAAAAAATATTTATTTGTTGGGAAGGTAACTAATTAAAATAAGGGGGCTTTACTTTCAAAAGTATGGGTGATAAGGCAGTTAGTATGTTAACCAGACAAGGTGAACAACAGGAAATGGCTTATTCATAAACTCAAAAATAAACAAATTCTCTTTTTTCAAATAACTAGTCTGTGTATGTAAATAATAACAAATCAGTCAATGTTCATGCCCTCTTTTCAAGGACATCTTTAACAGAATAAAATATCCCAAGGGGTATTATAAAACTAAATACAGACGTGAACATTGGCACAGATCATGAAAATACTAGACAAGGACTAAAAATGTCATCAACATGTCGTGACACTTTTCTGGAGTGAGTGGGGCTTGAATCAGGACCTTCTGGTCCAGAAGTAGGAACATTACCACTTGACCATAACAGCCCTAAGCACTGAATCATGTCATTACTGTACAGATGGTCCCCAGTACTTGAGTGCCTCACTTACCACCACATGTACTTACAAATATGATCATATGCAGGCGTTTAATTTTAAAGACCAAACACACCAAATATTTTCCATACTTAAGAATGGTTCCTTTCCATTGTCCTGGATTCTGTTCCAACTTGCGTACAAATTAATTTGCGAATGAACTCCAGAATGGAACCCATTCACAAGCCATGCACTCCCTGGTTTTTAATCACCCATGTGTAGCCACTTGGGCTGGCCAGGAAAGTGATGAGCGACTTCTGACACAACACTGGATAAAGTTGCCGTCTCTCTCTCTCTCTCTCTCTCTCTCTGCAAACGTTAGTACACATATGTCCACGGGAATCTTTGCTGATAGTCACTGAATCTAACAGTTTGCAATGTTTTGGGAAATAGTAGGAGTCTGTGTATCTGCGTCAATGTACAATAGTGCCTCGACTTACGAACTTAATCCATTCCGGGACCCGGTTCGCGAACCGAAAAGTTTGTGAACTGAATTAATTTTTCCCATTGTTCGGATAGCGTAAGAATGCTTGGATGTAGCAACGAACGCTGTTCACAGCGCACGCGCCAAAGACGAACTGAATGAGATCACGCGGGGCCCGAGAGCTTTTGCGTTCAACAAGCGCGTAGCAAAGCAGAACAATGAAACCACGTGGTCGCACACGGGCTTTTTGTGTTCATACCTTCGTTCGTACCTTGAATTTCGTACGTACGTTGAAGCAAAATTTTACGTACAATCCTGTTCGAAAACCGATTTGTTCGTGAACGGGGTCGTTCGTACATCGAGGTGCTACTGTTTATTCAGAAGGGTAGAGAGGTGTGTGGGTACTCTTTTAACCAAGTCATGTACAGCTGCTAAGAGTATGCAGCTGTTATTAGTTTCCTCACTCAGTCTATGCTTCCTGTCATCATGCTGAAACCAGCAACTACTTGGAACCTGCTGTCAAATCTCAAAGTTCCTTTTTTTGACCTTGCATTGCACATTCTTGAAACAAGGGTTAACCAATTGACATCAACAAGTGGGGCCTGTGAGAAAGGGAAAAAGGACAGAAACATTCCTTGGAATTCACTTGGTTAGCACCGCATTAGGGGTGCTATACAAATACAAAGTTGGCCTTGTTGCCCATGTCGAACTATTTTCTGCTGATGTAGAACTATTTTCTGACACCAATTCTGGCCAAAGTCAAAAGTGAACACATGCACGCGGAAGTCTGGGATTCAGGGCTGTGATATCAACAAAAAGAAATCATGCACGTTTCCACCAATCATGCGGAGCAATCAGTCCCAGGTTTGACCCCTGACCTGTACCGAGACAGCATTAAGAACTAGAAAAGCAGGAACTTATTTTTATATAGCACCTTTCACAAACTTAGGGCGATCCAAAGTGCTTCAGGAGATATTTCATCGCTGCTTAGCTGATTTGGACGTTGGCTGTCAGAGTCAATGTGGAAGGATCCTTTGGGGTGGATTTTGGATGGTGGAGGAGAGGGAGGGCTGGGAAAGCTAGTCACCAAACTGATTTCTGACCAGTGACGGAAAACCAAGGCAACATCAGCTAAGTACAGACTCCGAATCCATTATTAAAATGCCTGCTTCAAAAACATCTCGACTTTGAATATTAGCCGAGCTGCTATCTTCTTGAGTGGTCTCATTGATAATCATGTAGGACTATACCAGAAATACCAAGAGTTGACATAGCACAGGGGTTGGGGTTGGGGATTCCTTCCTGATTACATAGCCATTCAGAGGCTGTATCCCATGTTCAAGTGGGAATTTCCGTGCTTCCCTCCTACTTTGATATTCTCCAGCATCATTGATGTCCTCTCTGCCCCCAGCGTTTGAGTTGAGTTTGCCCAGCCCTGACCAGCATGGCCAATGGGCAGTCAGTGGTGAGCTACAGAAAGTGAGATTCTCAACAATGAGACAACAGAAGTCAGATTTTTCAACCAAGGTTTGGACGAGGCGAGGATTTTGTTCATGATTAGCAAAAGGCCTATTTGCAAGCACCAACATCTACTTTTAACCCATTTCTACCTCATTAACATGCAGGTTGCTATTTTCCCAGGCAGTGACAGTGATAATTTCAAACACGAAAGTCAGTCAGAGCGGGTACTGAGTGACTGTAACTCCCTGATGTCTTCTCAGAGTACCCACCTTCCAGCTAATCCCCATCAGCTCAGGATAGCGACCACTGCACTCTCCATCTGATGGCATCAGACATAGTCATAGTGTCATAAAGATGTACAGCATAGAAACAGACCCTTTGGTCCAACCCATCCATGCCGTCCAGATATCCCAATCCAATCTAGTCCCACCTGCCAGCACCCGATCCATATCCCTCCAAACCCTTCCTATTCATACACCCATCCAAATGCCTCTTAAATGTTGCAATCGTACCAGCCTCCCCCACTTCCTCTGGCAGCCCATTCCACACACGCAATAAAAAGTTGCCCCTTAGGTCTCTTTAATATCTTTCCTCTCTCACCCTAAACCTATGCCCTCTAGTTCTGGACTCCCCCACGCCAGGGAAAAGACCTTGTCTATTTACCCTATCCAAGCCCCTTATGATTTTTATAAACCTCTATAAGGTCACCCCTCAATCTCTAACTCTCCATGGAAAACAGCCCTAGCCTGTTCAACCTCTCCCCATAGCTCAAACCCTCCAACCCTGGCAATCTTTGTAAATCTTTCCTGAACCCTTTCAAATTTCACAACATCCTTCTGATAGGTGTACCAACTTTATGACACATCCGCACTTCATTTCATATTGGACAACACTCCAATACTGCACTTGGAGCATCCCAATGGAAGGGCTCTGGGGAATGCTGTCAAACACAAAGACCTAGAGGTGCAGCTACATAGTTCCTTGAAAGTGGAGTCACAATGGACAAGGCATTGAAGAAGACATTTGGTACGTTAACCTTCTTTCAGTCAGAGCATTGAGAAAAGGAATTGGGATGTCATGTTACAGCTGTACAAGACATTAGTGAGGCCACATTTGGAATGCTCTGTCCAATTCTAGTTGCCCTGCTCTAGGAAGGATGTTATTAAATTGGAAAGGGTGCAGAAAAGATTTGCAAGGATGTTACCAAGACTGGAAGGTTTGAGTTATAAGGAGAGGCTGAATAAACTGGGGCTGTTTTCCCTCACACTACATCCCTGACTCGGTAAGTGTTTAAAAAGGTGTTTAATCTTCAACCCTGAAAGAAGGTCATGGACCTGAAACACGATCTTTCTCACAGATTCTGCCTGACCTATTGAGTAGCTTCCGGAACCTTCCGCTTAGGTTCCCAGGAGAGACTCTGGAGGGTCGCCAATACCTTCAAAGCGACAGCACGGGGTCTGAGGTGAGAAAGTAAATGAGGAAATAGTGATGGCTCTTGAGTTTCAGCTCAGCAGGGCTAGAACAAGGAAAAACATACCTTACAGTTCAGCAGGGGTTGAATGGTCCTGCAACATAAAACAAATAGTTTCATTCCAGATGTGAAAAATTCCACTGCCAACATCAACACTCATGTCGTTCTTTTACAGGAAATTTGAGATGAAAAAACAAAACCATATGAAGGACTATGAAGAACACATTGCAGCCAATTCGAAGCAGCAACAGTGTTTATGAATAACCGGATGAGAGAGACAGACAGAAAAGACTAATCTTCTTGATAATTCAATTGGCATGAGGAAGTCCTTTGCAATTAGTACAATGCTATATCCCAAATAAAAGAAAATGGGACAAAGACATTCTGAAAGACACTGCACCGTAAGGCAACAATGTGTTCTTGCTCTCGGAGGTCAGGGCAAGTCAGACCAGTTTTAAAGAACAAAGAAAATTTATAGCCCAGGAACAGGCCCTTCAAGCCTGAGCTGATCCAAACGTACTGTTGGTCAATTCCTAAGCATTTGTAACCCTCTGCTCCCCACCTACTCGTGCATTAATTGATTTGCTTTTGAAGTGTAAAGCTCTATTGCCATGGTAACCTGATAGGCCATTCCAGAACCAACAGAAAGTGAGGGCTGCAGATGCTGGAGATCAGAGTCATTAGAGTGGTACTGGAAAAGCACAGCCGGTCAGGCAGCATCCGAGGAGCAGGAGAATTGACATTTCGGGCCTGACCTGGTGTGCTTTTCCAGCGCCACACTCTCCTCTCCAGAACTAATTAGCCCAGGAACAGGCCCTTCAAGCCTGAGCTGATCCAAACGTACTGTCGGTCAATTCCTAAGCATTTGTAACCCTCTGCTCCCCACCTACTCATGCATTAATTGATTTGCTTTTGAAGTGTAAAGTTCTATTGCCATGGTAACCTGATAGGCCATTCCAGAACCAACAGAAAGTGAGGGCTGCAGATACTGGAGATCAGAGTCATTAGAGTGGTACTGGAAAAGCACAGCCGGTCAGGCAGCATCCGAGGAGCAGGAGAATTGACATTTCGGGCCTGACTTGGTGTGCTTTTCCAGCGCCACACTCTCCTCTCCAGAACTAATGCAAGCCACTGTCCAGCACCACCCTGCTCTCTCAGTGAAATCACAGAACCTCTACAGTGTAGATGCAGGCCAGTCGGCCTATCGAGTCCACATCAAACCTTCAAAGAGCATCCCACCCAGACCCAACCCTATAATCCTGGCATTCCCATGGCTAGCCCACCCAGCCTCCACATTCCTGGACAATTTAGCACTGCCAATCCACCTAACCTATACAACTTTGGACTGGGGGGAAACCGGAGCACCCAGAGTAAATCCATGCAGACCTGGGGAGAATGTGCAAACTCCACGCAGTCACCTGAAGATGGGATCGAACCCGGGTCCCTGGAGCTGTGAGGCAGTAGTGCCAACTACTCATCCCTCTCATGCCATGCCCTCACCCCTGCACCCAGCCCCACTCCTCAGCCCCCCGGTAACACCTCCAAACTGCTGTGGGGAGCAAACAATGAAATCTCCCGGGAGTTACATCTCCCAGGTTTTGCTGCAATATGACCAGACAGCTTGACAAACACAATAAATGCACACACAACACTAAAATGGCTCTCTGGCTGTGAGCAGAGATAAAGGTGTGGTGACCATATATTTATGGGCATATATTGAGGTAATCCTGCTTTATTTGTAAGGTTACACTTGAGAAAATTGTCAGATGTGGCATTTTTCCCATATAAAATGTCTGAACACCAATAAATTATTTTTGGACAGTGCCTGCTGCATAGCAAAACGTCCCAAGGTATAGCTCAGGGCAAACAAAATGTGACATGAAGCTACTAAAAGGGATATTAGGACAGATAACCAAAATCTTGGTCACAAAGCTACAATTTAAATGATAAGAGGTATAAATGCTGAAAAGGTGGGATTTTCCAGAACTTTTGCTGCTGATGGCAACTGTCAACAATGAACATCAGGCAAGTATGATAGGCTGGAATTGGGAAAACAGAGTGAAATAGCTCCATTAAGGCCAGTATCCCATCACCAACTCATCCTTTATTTACACATGCATAGTACCTGACATAGGTCTGACCTCCTCTGAGCCAGCTCTCGGGGTAACAGAACACTCCTGTTCTTATCTGTCAGCCAGGGCTCCCTGATTGAACCAGCTCAACAGCCCCAATCAGGAAACTCATACCCAATGCAGTTCACCTGGCTAACCTCATTACAATCACCACACCCAGCATTCTCAGAGGGTTGTCGAGTGAGAGAGAGAGAGAGAGAGAGATGAGGTCATAGAATCACAATCGTGTGGGAAGAGGCCATTAAGTCTGCACTGACGCTCCAAGCAGCATCCCACATTCTAATCCCCACATTTCCAATGGCTAAGCCACCTGGTCTGCACATCCCGAGACAAAACCAGTGGGGCCCCACACAGAGAATGTAAAAACTCCACACAGACAGTCACCTGAGGCTGGAATCGAATCCTGTTCCCTAGCACTATCAGGCAGCTGTGCTAACCACTGAGCCACAGCTTCACCCGTGTCACTGAGGGATTTCACACCTTCCAAATTGTGCAGACTAATGCCAACATTTCACATCTCCAGAACAATGCACCAAAAGCAACAAGATTTCAATTCATTTAACATCTGCCTATTTCACATAAAGAGACCTGAGTGGACAGTGAGAGCATGAGGCTGGACTGAATGTACCTGCAGCCTGCTGGAATAGTTAAACAACCAGCTGGGGGTTGTGAAACATTGGATCGGATTAGATTTATTTAGTTATTCCCACATGTATTACAAATACAATGAAAAGCTTTGCTTAGTGTCACCACTGTCAAGCGCCATCTTGAATCACAGAAAATAAAGCAAGACACAGAACATAGAGCCAAAAAATAAAACCAAAGAGTTCTCTTTCACATTTCCTTCCCATTTACGACTCACTACCAACCAAGTGCAGAGGACTGTTCTCTTAACCAGAGAGCCACCACACCTCAGATGAGGGAAGAGGTTGAGATGGAGAGTCCTTCACGGTAACCTCAGCTGTAGTCAATCGATGTTGCAAACCAGCTGTCCAGCCAACTTAGCTAACCAGGACATTAGTGAGCCAGTACTGGGGAGGCTGGAAACTTAAACAAACAGAATGTTGGAGAAACTCAGCAGGTCTGGCAGCATCTGTGGAGACAAATAGAACTAATGCCTCACATCTGAAATGACTCCTCTTCAGAATTTGAAACATTAGGGAATCAGAGAAGCTTTTATGACAATTGCCCAAGGTTACACAGTTGTCATTAAGGCCAGCACTTAATTGCAGATTGTTATTGTGTTCCTGCATAAAGATCTCTCCAACAGTCACCCCCATTTCTTCCAAATGGCAGGACATAAGGCCACAGATGAGGCTGAGTCAATGGTTTCTGATGGCTTCATAGGAACACAACTAAGCACCAAGTGAGTGACTCCCACCTGGACTCAGCTCTGTTGATTATTTACAATATGGATCTGGGACTCACTAGCTGCAGAGACATTAGAGGCCATGAACCTCACTGCATTTAAGATGTTTGGACCTGTACAAGGCTACTGCCCGAGAACTGCAAAGTAGGATTAGGCTGGACAGCTCATTCTCGGACAGCAGATACAATGTGCTGAATGGCATCCTAATGAACTGTATGTTTTTTATGTTTTGCCACTTCTTGACTTTCTCATGGGAATGAAGTTTTTTTAGTGTCCAATACCAAATCTCCCATCATAAACATAGCAATATTGACACGCCTTTGATGTCAAGACCACAGGGATTAAATAATGTCCCAGTTCCCTGACACCTTCGGACAGCACCAAATGTAACTCTGGATACTGATTAAGGAAATTCACTAGAGATTAAAGGATAAAGATCTTGGAATAAAACTGTCACCGTTTCAGTACTTCAGTGAATCCCATGTTGATAAAATGACAACTGGTTAGACCACAGAAACACTTGAAGAAGAATTGTTGACACCTCTCTGTTTAAAGTCTTTATGTCTTTCTTCCCCATAATTGAAAACATGATTTGGAGATGCCGGTGTTGGACTGGGGTGTGCAAAGTTAAAAATCACACAACACAAGGTTATAGTCCAACAGGTTTATTTGGAAGCACACTAGTTTTCAGAGCGCTGCTCCTTCATCGGGTGGTTATCCTGGCAACCATCAGACAACCACCTGATGAAGGAGCAGCGCTCTGAAAGCTAGTGCTTCCAAATAAACCTGTTGGACTTTAACCTGGTCCTGTGTGATTTTTAACTTTATAATTGAAACCAATTTCTAACTAAGAGCTGCTTATGACATTATTTCCATCTTGTGTTTGCAACGACATCCGCTTGCAGCATTTATTGCATTCTGTGGGGCATGAACAACCTGAAACATTGACGATGCTACAAATAGTTACCCAAAAATTAAGAACAACAGCAACAAACACAACGAGGCGCAGTGAGAAGTTAGAATTCGATTCTCCTTTTGCTGTTCCCTTACGCTGAGGGCTTCTATTTCGGAACAAAAGTGTCACTGTGTCTGCAGCAACCTTTTAGAAAAGCAAGCTGCTGCAAAGTGAGTGAGCAGGAAAACAATTTGGTCAACCATGGGTAGCTGCCACATGCACGCAATCTGCTCCATCTCATTTCCAAGGCAAACGAGACCTCCCAAAGTAGAACAGCAAACAACAACTTGGAGTGTGAAGGGCTTAGATGATGCTCAGTCAAAGAACCACGAGCAAAGCTGTTTCTCTGCTCACATCATTAATTCATCTTTATAAGCTGAACAAGGAAGGTGAATCATCTATGTAATGTAAACCCAGGCTACTATATTCATTCTGGAGGTGATGGATTGGAAAAGCACAAGCAGGAGCTGAGTATTTGGCAATAAAACAATTGTAATAGTTATTAATACTTTAACGATTAATTAGACATGTATGGCCAATTTTAAAAATGACATTTGACTATCGCAGTGTACATGCACAATTCGTTCTACATTGCTACAAAAGAGAGCTCAGCCGAACTCTCTCAAGCATTAACACAAACATCTGACGGGTATCGAAAATCATTGTCGCTTGAGTGTTTAACTGCACTCCACTGGCAATGTTCTGGAGAGCACATGAAACAGCACCGAGGGAAAAGCACTGAGCGGAAATGCCTGAAAGACAGGGAAAGAACGTGTTCAGTTTGTGTGATGCTTATGGCCTGTGTTACAGCCACTGGTAGTTTTGCTGGAGATATAGGGCAGAATCCTGTTTCTGAGGTTAAATGTGGAGGTGCATCTAAAAGCAGATGGTACACCCGCTCAGCAACAGGCCAGGTTTCCTTGTGGGATAAATACTCCGAAAGAACTGCAGCTGCTGGAAATCTGAAACAAAACCGGAACTTGGTGGAGAAACTCAGCAGGTGTGGCAGCAGCTGTGGAGCGAAACTCAATGTTTCGGGTCCTTCTTCAGAACTCAGTGAACGACTCTGATAGCAGGGTTAATGTAAGGTCTGCAGTGAAGTAAAGAGCATCATTTACTCAGTTGATGGGACATGGATGTCCTAGTCTTCTCTCTTGAGAAGCAGGTTTTGGTCCTGGTGAACAATGGGGTGCTTAACCTCTCCACCCATAATGCCTCACTGTCCTGTTCGGGGATGTATTCCCCTGCAAGAGAGAACTGAGAGAGATGAAAGTGGATAGGGCGGCTGCTCATCCTGGCGCACTGGTCAATGGGTAGTGAGGTGATCTGAGGGTGGTGAGAAGATAGCGCAGGCTTCGGGGTGAGAGGGAGTGAGGGGAGGTGTTGCAGGCAATGGCGAGAGTGGCAGGGCCTGGAACTTGGAGGGAGGAGTGGGCAGTAGCAGAGATAGATAGAGAACAGCACGTTAGACATGATGGGACACCATTGGAGCAGGATAAGCAGTTGATACAGCGAGTCTGCTAGGCTATAGCAAGAAAGGCCTTTCAGCATCATGGCAAGAATCCTTCCAAAACATTCTGTACAACTTGCACTTAGCCAAAAGAAAAAGCAAGGTTCAGCCTAGGGTATCTTAACGTTTTAAAATTATAAATCTAGCATATCCTTGCGGACAGGATTGCCTTTGTACTTGTTGTTTTATTATCCACACATGTTAGTACAAACTCACTCAACATCGAATCCAGCCAGTATCAGGTTCTCTCGGGCTTGTCGGTTCCAGTTTAATCCTGCTCTGGCTCCCTCAGCATCTTCATCATCAGTGTTGGTTCCCTCAGTATAGCCATCAGCCTCCCGTTTTCCTTCCTCTGAGGAGGCAGGTGGCTGATCCATCTCCCCTGCTGCTGTTACTGAGCTGGAGTACAGCAGGCAGTCACTATTCTGGAGACTGCCCACTGAGTACCAGAGTGCTCCTTCTGACTGCTCCAGGCAAAAGGAGGGCATCTTCAATAGGCCAACTGTCTGTTTAATGCCAGCCCCCCCCCCCCAGTGGATACATGGGCTACACTGTCGTGCTGTTCAGCATCAGTCTGAGGGGTTCACACTGGGGTCATTAGCTATGCCCACTGGAGGTACCTCTTGCCAGCCCTGGAGATGATGCAGGAGAGTACACTTTTAGGAACCTGGGAGTTATATAGATTGGAAACATTGCAACAGCTCCCCGGATGGTGGGCTAACACCCACAGGAATTGTTTCCTGTGCTCACAAACAAGCTGGACATTGAGGGAGTGAACTCCCTTCCTGCTCAGGAATCTGGCTGGATGGTGCCAGAAACCTCTGACTGCCACATGCCAGCTACCAGTGGCTCCTTAGACCTGAGGGAGGCCAGCAATGACTGTGAATCCATTGGTTCATTGGCTTTCTGGGCCTATAGTGAACTGGACTAACTGTAAAGGGCACCCATGGATTCACGAATTCACCTATAAGTTGTCAATTGGGAGATGCACAATATATCCACAGTCGAGGTTTGGTTTGGTAACACTGCTGTGAAATGCTTGCAACACTTTGCTACGTTAAAAGACACCATATAAATGCAAGTTGTTGTACGAAAAGCACGATTCTTTTTAAATAGCCACATTGCAATGGTGTTCCTTTCTGAATCCTTAATGAGTGAAAGCAGCACACAGCCACTTGCCTGTTTGATTTGATCTGACTTTGCAACTTCCAGCCTGCTTTCCTGAGGACTGGCCTCAGTTTCGGTTTATTTTTTACGGCTGCGATGTCACAATACAGAAGGATGCTCACAGGTAAATGCAAATTACACGTTTTCAAATTTCTAAATAATTCTGACTCAGTCACTCAAAGACTCTCAGGGCCTGTCAAGCACCCTGCAATCACAGTGAGGAAAAGGGAATAAATTATAAGTTCAACATCCCCAGCGTTTTTGATTGCGTTAACAAATTATTGATTTTGCAACATTATTCTAATATGTGCAAATCACAGTGAAATAAGAGGAACACCAAGGAATCATTCACTTTATATCACCATAAATTACTTGTATTAAAACAATAGTGCAAAATCAATGCATCATTAACAAAATCATTAATGTTAACATAATTGAAAACTGTGCAGTAAATATATCTCTCTTTAAATACAGTCTAGTTTTTTGTTATGCAAGGTAGGAATAAAAGAAGACAATTTAGCCCCTGAAGTCAGTTCTGCCAATCAATGAGATCATACCTGGAGCCACAACCTGCCTTTGTCCCTCAACCATAACACCTTTAAATAACAGAATGACTCGGAAGAGATTGTTCAAAGTGAACTCGATTTCTCTCTCAACAGATGCTACGTGACCTGTTGAGTGTTTCCAGTATTTTCTGTGTTTATTATGAACAGTCAGTTTTTGCTGCCCTTGTGAATCATAGACTTTCACGGCAGCAGAACACACCTCCCAGTCAATGCGACACGTCTGCGTGCATCCAAGATTAAACTCATGTTTTAAATTTACTGCTCAGACTCTCACTCTCCTGTCCTTGTGGGTGGCTTGTGTTGGATGATTTACATTCACCCTAGCAATGAATTCCAGAGAAATGTTTTCGACTCTGCTTCACAGTACGTGACGTAAGTCAAGCATGTTCATGGGTAATGGCGTAACTGAAGATATTAAAAATTGTGTATCTTTGCTTCTGCCACAACACCCCAGAATTCTGAGACTTATGTGATGAAAATTACAGAGAAGAGTTAAAAGCTTCCAACAATTCAAACTGTGCTTGGCTTTGCAGAATATACGATTACATCGAGTTCTCTTAGCGTCCTGAGCATTTTGCTGACCAGTGGAGGAACAAAACAGGAAGCTTAGTCCCAGTGCCTGCTGTCAATTGCTTGATTAAGTAGTTCTAACCTCAGTAAAGGTCAGCTGCTCCAAAGGACATTCCTGTATTATGAACCACAAGCTCACACTTTAGTTAAAGCAACGAAGGGTGAAGATCAGGCATGCTTGCTGAGTCTGGCCTCTAAGGAGCATCATTGGCAAAGGAGCAGTTACACTGGTTTTGAACAATACTGGTTTTCAGAAGTAGGAGTTTGCCTAACGTATCTGTATTTGGATTTTTTTTATATGTTAATGGTTCCAAATTGGATCATAGCACCATCTCTGACAATAGACAATCTAAACATCTCACCTTTCCATCCAACTGCATTATCAAATCCCCAAGTGCAAACGTCCTGGGGGGTTCCCTCGTTCACCAGAAACTGAGCTGCCAGCCACATCATATATATTACTAGAGTGTGTCAAAGGCTAGGAGATCTGCAGTGATCAACTGACCCCTGTCTCCTCAAAGCCAGTCCATCATCTACACATCAGGAGAGTGATACAATATTCTCCACTTGCCTGGCTGAATGCAGTTTTAACAACACTCAAAAAGACTGAAACTATCCAGAGCAGAGCTGTTGGCTTGACTGGCCCCCTGTACACCAGTTTCAACTCCCTTCACCATCGATGTTCAGTGTAAACCACCTCCAGGATGCACTGCAACGTCTCACCAAGGCTCCTTCAATAACACCTCCCAAACCTGAACTTTTACCATCCAGAAGGACATGGAAACACCACCATCTGCAAGATCTCCCTCGAGCTACACATATCCCATTTAGACCCGGAAATGTAATCGCTGTTCCTTCATGGGATCAAAATCCCTCAACACCCTCCCTAACAACATTATCTAATACTTACACCAGTGGATGGTAACTCATGGCCCCCCCTTGTCCAGAGCAATTAGGGATGAGTAATAAGTGCTGGTCTCGACAGCGATGTTCACATCCTATTGATAAATTTTAAAAAGAAATACACGTAGACAAATCTCTTACCAATCAGTCCCTGCCAAAGTCAGCCCGTCTGCTGCTTTCTCAAGTTTTGAAATACAGCAGGTGTCATTTGGAGAAATGGGCAGACTTCTCATCAACCACACAGCAGCTTAAATATAATTCGGTCTTACTTTTTGCTGCCCTCACAGGTGGGGAGAACATGTAAACTCCAGACAGACAGTCACCCGTGGTTGGATTTGAACCCCAGTGCCTGGCGCTGTGAGTCAGCAGTGCTAACCACGGAGCCACCCTTTCTCAAACGTTTTGAGAATGTAAGTAGGAAGAGAGTGCTTCCAAACATGAGCAAGGCTATAACTAGAGGCCATCAATATTAGAGTCTAAGAAAACAAACAGGTAATTCACAAGAAACTTCTTTACTCAGGATGGTGAAATGTGGCACTCACCATCACAGGAAATAGTTGAAGTGAATAGTGTAGGTATATTCAAGGGAAAGCAGATAAGCATGTGAGGGAGAAAAGAGAATATAAGGTTTATGCCAAGTGAGTGACTCAGGGAAGAATGGGAAGAGAGTTGGTAGAGCACAAATGCCAGCACAGACTGATTGGGCTGAATGGCCTGTTTCTGTGTTGTACATTTGATGTGCTTTTATGTTATGGGGGTTATTCAAGCAGTCTTTGATGACAGAAAGAATATGTAATCAGATAATGCGTTTGGGTTTGGACAAGATACTATGAATAGAGGCTTCATCCATTAAAATCCAATGATTTGAAAATAATATTTAGCTACTGTACTTTGTTCCTGGATAATACATCACAAAGATGATGTTAAATGGGAGAAGATAAATGCCAAATCTTAAGGATGTTAATGAAGTTGACTTTGCAACAAGAATGTAACCCCTGCAATCATGAATAAAATACTCACAAAGGCCAGCTATTCTGTTATCCAGAGATTTCAACAAGCGATGAATGTTGGCCAAGACACTGAGAATAGCTCTCCTTCTTTGAAATAGGACCATAGACATGGAAGCAGAAATAGGCCATTCAACCCAATTAAGTCTGCTTCTCCATTCAATGAGATCATGGCTGATCTAATCACCCTCAACTCCACTTTCCTGCCTCTTCCCCTACAGTCTTGATTCTTTTACTGATTAAAGACCAGTCTATCTGAGATGTCAACATACTAATGACCCAGCTTTGCCAGCCTTCTACGGTAAAGATTCCCTTCTCCCTGAGAGAAGAAATTCCCCTTCAGCTCTGTCCTAACTCGGTCCCTTACTCTGAGATCGTACCCTCTGGTCCTAGACTCTCCAACAAAGGGAGTTGAGAGTCAGGTAGCACCCGAGGAGCAAGAAAATCGACATTTCGGGCCGGAGTCCTTCATCAGAAATGGCCCTTCCTGATGAAGGGCTCCGGCCTGCAACATCGATTTTCCTGCTCCTCGGATGCTGCCTGACCTGCTGTGCCTTTCCAGCAACACACTCTCAACACTGATCTCCAGCATCTGCAGACCTCACTGTCTCCAACAATGTTGCTGTATCCACCTTGCCAAGGCTCCCAAGGAACTTGCATATTTCAAATAAGCCCAACTTACTCAGCCTTTCCTCATAAGAAAACCCCTCTAAACCTGGGAGCAATCCCATGAACCTTTTCTGGACTGCCTCTAATGACAGTATACCTTTCCTTCGATAGAGGGGCCCAAAACAGCTTACAAACGACATTCTCGATGTAGTCAGTCTAGTGCCTTGTATAGCGATGCTTCCTTATTTTTATACTCCATTCCCTTCAAGAAGAAAAAGCCAAAATTCCATTTGCCTTCTCTATTACCTGGAAAACTTCCATGCTAGCTTTTGGTGATTCATGCACACAGAAGTAAGCTCGTTCTGAAGGGTTGTGTTGGACTATAAACATTAACTGTTTTTCTCTCTGTACAGATGCTGCCAGACCTGATGAGTTTCGCCAGCACTTTCTGTTTTTATTCCAGCACATAAATGCCTACCTCCAGGTCCTGGTATGACCACCTTTATATCTCTAGTTTACTGTTCTTTACTAATGCCACATCTCAAATGTAATGTTTGAACAGTATCACTTGCAGCCTTGCATTCACACCATGTACAATGAGATATGCACTATAACATTGGTGCAAGTCACATCACACTTCACAGAATTCATAAAAGCCCTACAGTGTGGGAGCAGGCCTTTCAGCCCAACACACCCACACTGACCCTCCAAAGATTAACCCACCCAGACCCATTCCCCTACTACTCTACATTTACCCCTGACTAATGCACTTAACCTACACATCCCTGAACATTATGGGCAATTTAGCATGGCCAATTCACCTAAACTGCACATCTTTGGACTGTGGGAGGAAACTAGAGCACCCGGAGGAAACCCACACAGACACGGGGAGAATGTGCAACCTCCACACAGACAGTGCCCGAGACTGGAATTGAACCCGGGTCCCTGACACTGTGAGGCAATAGTGCTAACCAGTGAGCTACCATTGTTAAGGCTCTGGAGGCCATTCAGCCCATCATGTCTGAGCTGGATCTATAAGCTAGTGTCAATCTCCTGCCTTTTCCCCACATCCCTGCTCACTATTTCTATCCAAATAACCATCCAATGTTGTTTTGAATGCCTCTATTGAACCCACTCCCACCACATTTCCAGGCGGCGCATTCCAGACCCGTCAACTCCTTGGGGGGAGAAAAGCCGTCTCACATCATCCCTGCTTCTTTTGCACATTAATTGTTCATGCAAATCTTCTGTTCTTACACCCTGCAAAAGGGGTTGGGGGAGACAGTGTGGTGAAACTTGGTTCATTAGAATGGCTAGAGAGCTGAAATAAACAATTCAGGTTGCAAAAACTTAGTTTGCATATGATCTTGTATTTAGAAGAATGAGGGTAATCTAATGGAGGTGTACAAGATAATACTGAGATGAGGGCAAAGTGGTAGCTGTTGTCTCCATGACCTTTAGCAAGGTTCTGCGTAGTAGAATGGTTGGTAAAGTTAGATCACATGGGATCCAGGGAGAGCTAGCCAATTGGACACAAATTTGGTTTGACAGTAGAAGACAGAGGTTGGTGGTGAAGGCCTGCATTTTGGACTGGAGGCCTGTGACCAGTGGTGTTCTGCAGAGATTGGTGCTGGGTACACTGTTGTTTGTCATTTATATAAACAACTTAGATAAGAATATGGTATGCATGGTCAGTAAGTTTGTGGATCACACCGAAATTGGTATACAGTGGACAGTGAGAAAGGTTACCTTAGAGTACAACGGAATTTTGATGAGTTTGGCCAATGGAGTGGCAGATGGAGTTTAATTTAGATAAATATGAGGTGTTGCACATTGGTAAGGCTAAACCAGAACAGGACTTACAGGGCCATGGGGACTGTTATTGAACAGAGAGACCTAGGGGTACAGGTACATAGTTCCTTGAAAGTGGCATCCCAGGTGGGCAGGGTGGCTAAGAAGGCATATGGCACACTACCTTCATTGCTCAGACCATTGAGTGTAGGAGGTGGGACGTCATGTTGCAGTTGTACAAGACATTGGCGAGACCACCTATGTACAGTTCTAGTCAGCCTGCTATAGAAAGAATATTATTAAATTGGAAAGGGTGCAGAAAATATTCACAAGGATGTTACTGAGACTGGAGGGTTTGAGTTATAAAGAGAGGCTGGATAGGCTGGGACTTATTTCCCTGGAGCATGGGAGGTTGAGGGGTGATTATGCCAAGGTTTATAAAATCATGAAGAGTATAGATAAGGTGAAGAGCAAAGGTGCTTTCCCTAGGCTAGAGGAAGTTCAAAACTAGTGGGCACAGGTTTAAGGTGAGAGGGGAAAGATTTAAAAGGGGCCTAAGGGGCAACTTTTTCACACAGAGGCTGGTGTATATTTGAAGTGAACTGCCAGATGAAGTGGTGGATGCAGGTACAGTTGCAACTTTTAAAAGACATTTGGATAGCTACATGAAGAAAAACAGCTTATAGGGATATGGGTCAAATGCAGACAAATGAGGCTAGTTTAGTTTGAGAATACTGGTCGGCATGGACAAGTTGGACCGAAGGGTTTGTTTCAGTGCTGTATGAATCTATAACTCTTTAAGTATGTTTTCTGGTGTGTTATGCACCAGATCAGAACGCCAAAGTATATAATGGAGATAGCCTAGACCATAACTTTTTGTATTTTTTTTTAAAAAGTGTAAGATGCTGTGCCCCAGATGTGATTCAATTGGTCCACCACTAACCCTAATTAAAACAGACTTTGTTCTTACTGCACAGTTAAAATACAACAAAAAGAACAATTGGCACAACTTTATTGAAATATTTATCAAAATAATGTATTTAACCATGAATCATCAACTCTTCCAATATAGGCAACATCCCAGAAACACACATTAGGCAAAGGCAATTCAGCAACACTGTTATTAGTCTCACATACTGTCTTTCTCCAGTCCAATAAAAAGAAACATCCTACCCCTTTTGATTATTTTTAAGAGGAAGCCTCTCTGTCTAAGACTTCACTCTCCCAAGTGCAAACTCAACCTTCTAGCTCCAGCAACCAGCAAAAAGCACCAAAAAGTGAAAGCCAAACTAAAGCCTTTTGCGTCTGTGACAGCCTGATCCCACCCACTCACGATTCTTCAGTCTTACTTAAACAAAAATACCCAGGAGGATCTCAAAGCTGTTTCTGTGTAGGAGACATTTCAGCACCACTGTGACAACACCCCTCTGCAGGAGAACAATGTGGAACACATCTCTGTTAAAGATGCAGTATTGTCACAGGTGGAGAAATCCAGAAAGAGAAACACTCAATCAGGCAGATCCTTTTACTCATTGCATAAAGGCCAGTGTTATGTAATGGATTCCTGATGATGGGCTTATGCCCGAAACGTCGATTCTCCTGCTCCTTGAATGCTGCCTGACTTGCTGTGCTTTCTCAGCAACACACTCTCGATTCTGATCTCCAGCATCTGTAGTCCTCGCTTTCTCCTAATGGTCTACATACCTCTCAGTTTAATGAGCTAGATCATATGCAGCTCAATTCCATTATTTTCTTCTTTACACTTTACAATTTTAAAATCCTTGTCGTTCTATGAACTTAATGTGCCAATTTTCTTGAAAAAAGATTGAAATGAAATTGCACACCACAAATATTTTCTAACCAACCTGTTCAGACATGTTACTACACACCCCTGGAGTTGAACCTGGGTCTCCTAGCTCAAAGGTAGGTAACTACCACTGCATCATAAGTGCCCCTTAAATTGTATGTTATATTCTGAGTGTGTAATTGCCAGTGACTAATGAAGAGTTCAAATAATCTAATTTAATAGTCAAATGTTCATCAGATGTTTTGCTGCACTTAATTAGCCTTGTGGATAAAAGCATTCTTGATGGAAGGAGTGAATGCTAAACAATCACATGTTTGCTAATCGTTACTCATTTATTATCTGTGAATGTTTTATATGCATGATAACCAATGCATCACACCCTGCAACGACTGTAATAAATGCTTATTGTCCATTTGCAAAATTTGCCCTAAAATTGTTTCAATTCCGCCAATTTCCCTGATACAGATCTGTGATTACTGAGTCCAATGTCATCAGTAAGTAGAAAACATAAGACAATGGACCCATTCCTTCTCTAAAAACATACTTTAATCATTAAACAACAAAAGAGTATAAAGTCAAACCTGTCCTGCACTACAGATCAAGCTTCTTTCAATACAGAATGTGGTACTCAGGAGTGCCTCATTATATTTATAATAATTTGTTGTATTTAACCTACGTCAAAATGTTCACTGGACTGATCAGTCATCCCCCAGAACCCATTCAACTAGTGTAGACAAAATACGCAGCTCCAGAGGTGGTCCCAGCCCATCAGTATACTGTAGCAAGAAGGTCTTAGGCAGAGTCCTTTCCCCACTGAATCTTTGCAGCAGCTACCCCAAGCTTTGGTGCATTCCTCAGCACCTAGCCCTGCTCCTTGAAACACATCAGTCGGCATCACTGGGTCATCAGTTCTTTGTACTGGTGGATCAGCAAGTTTCAAGCAGGTGATGGACATTTTCTCAGTGTGTTCGTAGTGCTCCCTGGAACAGCTGATATTGAGCTCAACAAGCTTCCTTGGGAACATCCTGGAGAGCACAGAGACCGGCATCATGGAGCTGCTTGGGATGAACCTTGACGAATATTCCAATATCTCCCTTCAGACTTCTTTGCAAAGGTTCATTTCAGGAGGAAGTGGGTGACAGTCTCCTGTCTGCAGGTCACAAATACATTTTATCCCGATGACTCTGGAGTTGAGAGGGTTGGATTATGAGTAAACCAAGGCTATATATATTGGAACTTAGAAGAATTGTGGGGGAGGGAGATCTTATACAAACATAAAAAATTATGAAAGGAATAGATAAGATAGAAGCAGGGAGGTTGTTTCCGCTGGAGGGTGAAACTAAAACTAGGGGACAAAGACTCAAAATAAAGAGGGAGCAGATTTAGGACTGAGTTGAGGAGAAACATTTTCACACAAAGGGTTATGAATTTGTGGAATTCTCTGCTCAGTGAAGCAGTTGAGACTCCCTCGTTGAATGATTTTCAGACAAAGATAGATTTTTGAACAGGAAAGGAATTAAGGATTTTGGCGAGCAAATGGGTAACTGAAGCTGAGTCCACAAAAAAATCAGTCATGATCTTATTGAAGGCAGAGCAGGGTCAAGAGGCCAGATGGCCTATACTCCTGCTCCAGTTATTATGTTCTTATATTTATGTTCTTATGGTGTGATCTTATTGGGTTTCATAGTCAATATATTGAACGCATCAACTGTAGCGATACCCGACCTCCTCCACTGGCTATGTTGGACCCCTCAGTATAATCAAACATAACGCTTTCTAATGGTCTGGAATTTGAAGTATTTAAGTGCCAAGTTGTTTTAAAATCACTGCCTCACACTATTTTTCACCTCCTTAAATCTAACCTATAATCTGGCACCCAATCAGATCATCCAATGTAAAGAGAAAGGGCTGTCATACTTACACCAAAGAGAAGAAGGTTTCAGAAGAAAGTCACACCCAACAAATAAGTACTATCTATAGCGATGTAACAATAACCTCATTCTGGCCATTTTCAAAATCAGTCCTGACAAGGTGCTCTCACAATGGAAAGAGATGTGGGGTGGGGACCATCAGAGTGTATTTCAACAAAGAGCATTCCACTCTCCCTCCTCACACTGTTCTCTGAGCCAAACAATCAACAAGTTCCCAGTAGTATTCTGAGGACATGTCCCTCTGGATTGAGAAGGACCCTTGCTCAGGTCTCTTGAAGACACTTTTAATGAAGAGCTAAATCCCTTCAAGGGTTTTCAACAAACTAACTCAATGATAACAATCCTGAGCATGCACTCGTCGAAAATCAACACTATTTAAGCTGCTTTTATGCCAGTGCTGTGTTAGTTCAGTTTCTGAGAGATTAACTCTTTAACTAAAGGTAAAGGAGCATGCGTTGTGGCATAAACACTGGGGTTGATTTCTGGTTGGCCAATATAAATTGTGACAAGAGTGGTAGTGTCAATCAGGAATCGGGGTGAAT
Source organism: Chiloscyllium plagiosum (assembly GCF_004010195.1). Classification (NCBI taxonomy): domain Eukaryota; kingdom Metazoa; phylum Chordata; class Chondrichthyes; order Orectolobiformes; family Hemiscylliidae; genus Chiloscyllium; species Chiloscyllium plagiosum. Next base: position 18,087,763 of record NC_057747.1, on the reverse strand, counting down.
TTTAATGATAGCGCGAACATCCTGGCGTCTGCTAAAATTGGCGGCATTCCTACCAAAGTGATCTCTGGGAGGCCTGAGAGAGTAGTGAGGACTGCAGATGCTGGAGGAGTCAGAGTCGATAAAGTGAGGCAGCATCTACCTGCTGTGCTTTTTTCAGCGCAACACTTTATTGGCCAAAGGGAATACTTGACTGTAGGAATCCTGCCACCAGGGTTGGTGGCTCAGTGGTTAGAACTGCAGCCTCACAGCACCAGGGTCCCAGATTCGATTCCAGCCTCGGGTGACTGTCTGTGTGGAGTTTGCACATTCTCCCCGTGTTTGCGTGGGTTTACTCTGGGTGCTCTGGTTTCCTCCCACAGTCCAAAGATGTGCAGGTTAGGTGAATTGGCCACGCTACATTGCCCATAGGGTTGGGTGCATTAGTCAGAGGGAAATGGGTCTGGGTGGGTTACTCTTCGGAGGGCTGGTGTGGACTGGTTGGGCCGAAGGGCCTGTTTCCACACTGTAGAGAATGTAACCTAACTTCAGACATTCCTCAAGAAGGTGACAATACTCCAATACCATCAAGGTCTGAGGCCAGCAGCTCTCCATTAATGACGTTGTTACTGTGCCAAGCTTGGGTCTTCACCAGGATTCCTGATAAAATCTCTGGAAAAGGGATCCCTGTGAGGTTGGATGGAAGGGGGATTGGAAGGAAAGGACAGCTCTCATTTTTCCTCCACTTCCTTCTGATGGAGGTGGCCTGGTCAGATACTGCATGACTTTAAACAACAGACCGTCCCCGCCACCTCCCTCACCTCACCCCACCCCACTCCAACCCCCCCCACCTCAATCCACCTCACCCCCCCCCACCCCACACCCTCTCCTCCACCTCCCCGACCCAACCCCACCGCCCTGCTTCCATCCTATCCCCAGTATGCGGCAAGACTCCCCAACAGGGTTTATTTGTCAGTCTCCCCACATGGCAAGCCCCGCCCCAGCTCTGATTAGGTACCACCCTCAAGTCTTTCCACCCTTTACTGAAAGCAGGAGTGGGAGGAGGGTCCCTATGGGCAGAATGGTGATGGCAGAGTTGAGAACCCTTAGATTCAGCAATGAATCATTAATTTCAAGGGTGGAGATAAATTGGGGAGGAGGGGAAATTTCTACTGTTTGCTCGTCATCCTTACCCAAAGTTAACTCCGTTTGTCTTTAGATGTTTGCCTACAAAAAAATCACGAGGTGGTCCTGGCAATTATAGTATAATGAGTTCCATGTAAATGAGCATGTGAAACAAGAGAGGTCTTAGACACTGAACTGAAGAGGTGTATGTGAAAATCTAATACATACAGAGGCAACCAAGCTGTTTTACAGAACATCTGGAGTTGAAGAGCATTATTTAGTGATGAGGACCATGCAGCCTCAGTGTCAGTATGTATGTACAGAGACTGTAATACAGACTTCAGACCAGTATCTCAAATGTACAGGTAGCAGAATCAGCTTAAAGCAAAGGATAAATTAATAACTTGCAAAACATAAGTATGCCATCTTAAAATGGACTCGGTTGACAACATTTTTTCAGATTTTAAATTGTTTTTAGCATTTGCATGCTTACTTTAAAATCTGTGTGTGAGGAAGGGTAGTTTTTCTTTATGCATAATGTGCTTTAAGAGCTTATTTTTAGGCTTAATGTCACTGAAGGTATTCAAGAGTAACATTGAAATGGTTAGTAGATTGAGAGTGCAGGGTCAGTCAGATGGATGGGTGACTGTCAGGAAAGGTAGTCCAGAAGTCTCCTGTGGCTATTCCTCTTCCAAACAGATATTCTGATTTGGGTCCTGTTGAAAGGAAGAAGCTCTCAGAGGTATATAGAGGAGGCAGTCAGACCTTGGCACTAAAAAATGAATTTTATGTCAAGCAGGGTTTGTGAAGATTTAAAAGAGCAATTGTTAAAGGGGACTGCCCTGTCAGGGGCACAGACAGGCGATTCTGAGGCCGTGAGCGTGAATCTAGATTAATATGTTGCGTTCCTGTGCCAGGATTAAGGACATGTCAGAAAAGGTTGAAGATATTGTGGAAGGAGTGAGTGAGAAGTCGGAGGTTACTGTACACATTGGTGGGTACGACATTGTTAGGGAAAAGGTTAAGGCTTTGCAGAGTGAATATGAGAAGTTAGGTAAAAGGTTAAAAAGCAGAACCTCAGAGGTAGTAATCTCTGGTTTACTCCCAGTGCCACATTCTAGTGAGAGTAGGAATAAAAAGAGAAGGTGGACAAATCACTGGCTGAAGAGATGGTGCAATGTACAAGGATTCAGATTTTTGGATCTTTGAGATCTCTCCTGGGGCAGCAATGACCTGTTCGAAAGGGACGGATTTCATTTGAACTGGGAAGGGACTAATATCCTGGGCGGGGAGATTTGTGAGTTGTATTTTGGCAGCCTTTAAACCTAGTAGAGAGGAGCGTGGCTTTCCTAAGTAGCAGTAAGAATAGAAAGACAGGTGAGGATGGTTCTGAATCAGTAAAGAGCAACTTAATTAGAAAAGACAGACAAGAGCAAGTCAGAAAACAAGGTAACTCTGAAGAATTGAATTGTATTTATTTCAATGCAAGTGATCTTAAAGGTAAGGCTGAGGAACTTAGGGCATGTATGGGAACATGAGATTGGAACATCACAGTTATTACTGACAGGAGGGAAGGACATGACTGGCATCTCAGTGTTTTGGGTTTGAAATGCTGCAGGAAGGATAGAAAGGGAGGCAAGAGAGGAAGGGGAGTGGTGTTTTTTGACTAAGAAAAACATTACTATTGTAATTAGAGAAGATATTTCTGAGGAGTAGTACTGTGAAACCATATGGGTAATGTAGTGATTGAAACCAGGTGCTCCCAGCTCAGCTTTTCTCTGGTTTGGTTTAGTTTTCGCAGTCTGGCTGTTCAGAGCTGCTGGAGAATCCAAAGAAACAGCTATAGTGAAAGGAGGTTCCATGATAAATATCTCTCTCTCCTCCAAGAACCTGCATCTGATTTTACATTTTTGCCAAGGGGGTGTTTATGAGGAGTGCTGCAGGAATTTGGAACAGCATCATTAAGTTGGGATAGACAGTTGGGTTTTCGGATCGGTTAAGTTCATTTGTACTCTGTTCTCTTCTGTTTGTGTTTCATTCGGTACTCTGTAAATAAATTCTGTTTTGTTTAAAACAAAGGGGTTTTGACCAGCTGCATCACTCCTCGAATATCCACTGTACACCTGCTCAACACAACTAGAAAAGTTAGGGTCTGGGCTTCCTTCTTGAAATGTTTTGAGTGGGTCTGGCCTGGTCCATAACAGGATTGCCATGGTGTTAAAGGCTTGGATGGTGAGGAAACGTGTTTCAGAAAATGTTCTTTATTAATATGCATAAGTACCTACCAGAGAAAGAACAAAACTTGACCTTCTCTTGGGAAATAAGGCAGGGCAAGTAACTGAAGTGATGGTAAGGGAACACTTTAAGACTGATGATCACATAATGCCATTAGTTTTAAAGTAGTTCTGGAAAAGAATGAGCATTCCATAAAATTTAAAGTTCTTCATTAGAGTAAGGCAAATTTTAATGGTATGAGACAAGAACTTTCAAAAGTCGGAGTAGACATTTCGCAGGTCAAGGGAGGACTGACAAGTGGGAGGCTTTCAGAAGTGTGATAATGGACATTATGTTCCCATTAGAGTGAGTGGTAAGGCTGATAAGAATAGAGAACAATGGATGAATAAATATGTTGAGGTTCCAGTCAAGAATAAGAAAGAATCCGATATTAGACATAGTCAACTGGGATCAAATGAATCTTTTGAAGATATAAAGAGGGTAGGGGCATTCTAAAGAGGGAAATCAGGAGGGCAAAGAGGAGATATGAAACAGTCTTGGTCAATTAGATTAAGGGTAATCCAAAGAGATTCTACAAGTACATAGAGTCATAAAGATATAAGCTCGGAAACAGACCCTTCAGTCCAACTCATCCATGTCAACCAGGATATCCTAAATTAATCTGGTCCCATTTGCCAACATTTAGCCCATATTCCCTTCCTACTCGTGTACCCATCCAGATGCCTTTTACATGTTGACATTGTACCAGCCTTCACCACTTCCTCTGGCAGCTCATTCCAAACACACACCACCTGCTGCGTGAAAAAGTTGCTCCTTAGGTTCCTTTTAAATCTTTCCTGTCTCACCCTAAACCTATGCCCCTCTAGTTTTGGACTCCCCCACTCTTGGGAAAAGACCATGCCCCTCATGAATTTAAAAACTTCTTTAATGTCACTCGTCAGCCTCAGATGCTCCAGGGAAAACAGCCCCAGCCTATTCAACCTCTCCCTGTAGCTCAAACAGCAAAAGAGCAACTAGAGAGAGAATAGGGCCCCTTAAAGGTTAACAAATCATCTATGTGTTGAACCCCAGGAGATGGGCGAGATTGCATCAGAAGTCAGAGAACTCAGGAAATCAATATTGATGTTTTGAAAACACTTCACATCATTGAAGAGAAAGTGCTGGTGGTCTTAGAAAAAATAAAGGTGGATAAATCTCCGGGATCTGATCAAACATATCCCAGGATGTTGTGGGAAGTTAGGAAAGAAATTGCAGGGCTCCTCACAGAAATATTCCTATCATCTCTAGCCATGGGTGATGTACCAGAGGACTGAGGGAGGCTAATGTTGTGCCTTTATTTTTGAAAGGCTGTAAGGAGAAGTCTGGGAACTATAGACCAGTGAGTCTGACATTGGTGGTAGTAAGTTGTTGGAGGGGATTCTGAAAGATAGGATTTACATGCGTTTGGAGAGGCAAGGACTGATTAGGGGCAGTGAGCATGACTTTGTGCGAGGGAAATTGTGTCTCACAAATTTAATTGGGTTTTTTGAGGAAGTAACCAAAACGATTGATGAGGGCAGAGCTTATAATGGAGCTTTTGACAAGGTTCTGCATAGTAGACTAATTAGAGGAAGTGAGGACTGCAGATGCTGGAGATCAGAGTCAAGAGTGTGGTGCTGGAAAAGCACAGCAGGTCAGGCAGCATCTGAGGAGCAGGAGAGTCAACATTTCGTGCATAAGCCCTTCATCAAAAATGGATGATGAAGGGCTTATGCCCGAAATATTGATTCCCCTGGTCCTCAGATGCTGCCCGACCTGCTGTGCTTTTCCAGCACCACTCATGGTAGACTAATTAGTAAAGTTAGATCACACGGGATTCTGGTGAGCTTTCCAACTGTATACAAAATTGGCTTGATGGTAGGAGACAGAACATGGGGGTAGAGGGTTATTTTTCAGACTGGAGGCCTGTGACCAGGGGTGTTCCACAGGGTTCGGTAATGGGTCCATTTTTATTTGTCATTTAAGTAAGTGATTTGGATGAGAATATAGGAGGCATGATTAGAAGGTGTGTGGATGACATCAAAATTGATGGTATAGTGGACAGTGAAGAAGGTTATCTAAGATTATAAAGAGATCTTGATCAATTGAGCCAATGGGCTGAGGAGTGGCAGATGGAGTTTAATTTGGATAAATGCGAGGTATAGCATTTTGACAAAATAGACAAGGGTGGGACTTATACAATTAATGGTAGGACCCAGAGTAGTGTTGTAAAACAGAGAGACCTAGGTTAAGAAGGCATTTAGCATGCTTTCCTTCATTGCTCAGACTTTTGAGTAAAGGAGTTGGAACGTCATGCTGAGCTTGTACAGAGCGTTGGTGAGGCCTTTTTTGGAGTGCAGTTATAGTCGCCCTGTTACAGGAAGGTTATTATTACATTGGAGAAAAGATTTACTAGAATGTTACCAGGAATGGAGGATTTGAGTTATAAATTAGGCTGAATAGGTTGGGTCCTTTTTCACTGGAGCATCGGAGGCTGAGGGGTGACGTTATAGAGTTTAAAAAGTCATGAGGGGGAAAAGATCAAGTGAGTAGCAAAGGTCTTTTTCTCTTGGGGGGTTTTTCAAAACCCAAGGGGCATATTTCAAAGGTGAGAGGAGAAAGTTTTAAAAAGGACATGAGGTGCAATTTTGTTTATTAATGTAGAGAGTGATTCATATGTGGAATGAACTAACAGGGGATGCGGGAACAGTTACAACATTTAAAAGACTTTTGGATCGTTACATGAATAGGAAAGTTTTGGAGGGGCATGGACCAAATGCAGGCAGGTAGGACTAGTTTAGTTTGGTAACATGGTTGGCACAGACTAGTTGGGCTGAAGGGTCTGTTTCCATACTGCATGGCTATTTCTGCCTGCTGTGGACGATACAAGGCAACCTTTAAAATCAGCCGGAAAGCGACCAATCTCAGTCAATAAGACTCCAGACTCAATTTTCATCCTGTTCGAATCATCTTGCTGTGGATGTTATGCTTTAAAGGTTTTTAAGATGGATACACTAAACACTGGCTTGCAGTTCAATCAGATGCAAGTACTTGAGTTGTAAACTGTTAGATTTTTCTGACAAGTACATTTCAATGATTTCAAAAGCCAGGCTTCTCAGTGAAACAATTCTGGTCAAAAATATCAAAACGTGAAGAAGCACAGAATCGAAGCAATTTAAAATTACTGGCGTTTCTTAAAGAAATGCCTCATTGCTGAAGCAAAGCCGTACCTAGTAGAGCATGTCAAATGCTGTGGGGTCTTCTTGCTATACTTATTCTACAAGTCCTCAGATATTAAAAAGGGATCACTGCTTTGATGCAAAGTGCTGAACACAGATGGAGCCATGAATCCATTACAGAAATCATAAATAAAACATGGGCTTTACAATGGTAATGTCTTTGGCTCCATATTACATTATATTGGTTACACAAGATGTTTCCCAGCACATGGGAAGGCAGCTGACTGAGGAGAAGTGGGACCACAGCAAAGTGGGTCAAGCTGCACTCTCTTTCAAGATGCATTTCCTATTTTCTTTGCCAGTTATCACTTTGCCAATATCATTGCACTATCACACAACATCTTCAGGTGCACTATAATAAAGTATCCGTAGGTTCAGAGTGCTGACGTACTGGAGACTTGCCTTTCACTGGGTTAAGACCATAAGACCATAAGACATAGGAGTGGAAGTAAGGCCATTTGGCCCATCAAGTCCAGTCCGCCACTCAATCATGGCTGATGGGCATTTCAATGCCACTTACCCGCACTCTCCCCGTATCCCTTAATTCCTTGTGAGATTAAGAATTTATCAATCTCTGCCTTGACGACATTTAATGTCCCGGCCTCCACGGCGGTCCATAGCAATGAATTCCACAGGCCCACCACTCTCTGTCTGAAGAAATAGTCTCCTCATTTCCGTTTTAAATTGAACCCCTCTAATTCTAAGGCTGTGCCCATGGGTCCTAGTATCCCCACCTAATGGAAACAAATTCCTAGCATCCACCCTTTCTAAGCCATGAATTATTTTGTAAGTTTCTATTAGATCTCCCTTCAACCTTCTCAACTCTTGCTTCATTGCTTCATTCTTTCATGGGATGTGACCATCACTGGTCAGGGCAGCATTTATTGCCCGTCCCTAGTTGCCCTTGAGGAGGTGGTGATGAGCTGCCTTCTTAAACTGCTGCAATCCATATGCTGTAGGTAGACCTACAATGCCCTTACAGTAGGAAACTTCAGGATTTTGAGCCAGTGACACTGAAGGAACGGTGATATATTTCCAAGTCAGGATGGGGAGCATACCTGGATTGCACTGTATTGAGAAATACAACTCAAGGGACTGGAGGGCCAACTTTGTTTCTTTTGAGGAAGTTTCTTTTAAGGCTAGGTCTTTTTATTCAACTTCCAAGATTTTTAACTCTGCGGGACTGAGTCTTACGAATCACTAGCTAAGTTCAAATTGCACTAAGTTTTTTTGAAGGAGAAGCAAAATTTCCTTCATGCACATTGCCAATCACATCTCACTATCTACCTCCCCAGTGTCTGTGACACCCCTCAAATTGAATTGTAGCCCCAACTTAGCATGTGCTGTTTCTGGAACAACTCACCAAACATTTACTAGTATCTCTTCCACCCAAGACCTCTGCACAAAGCTGCTGTGCACCCAGACAAGCACCACCAGTCTGGAGCTCCCCGCTTGGCTCCTGATGTTTGCCCTGGGCATGACAGACAAGGTGAAAACTGGCTCTGCTGTTTGTGAGCAGGGATCTGGAGTGCCTGCTGGACAGGGTTGGTGCTCATCAACTCTGCCTCCGAGCCCCACAGCGGCTCCAAGGTTCCGCACACTGACACACTCACTTACAGTTTGGAAATCAAAGCTTTGTATTCACCTCAGATGTCCACACACCAAAACAAAAGATGCACTGGTACAGATACGAGATGTCCCCTTCACTCAGGACTAGCAGAAGAAGCCATGACACCAGATCATGCCATCCTGGTCTGAGGTTATCATGTGGGTCAATGCAGTTTCGGTCATCTGGAGAAATACCCAGCACTGTTGGAAAGATGGTCAGTGACCCACTCTGTTCTGCTAAAGTAACTATTTCACTCACTTCACTCACTTCCCTGTTACTGCACTCACTTCCCAGCTAGTCGCATGTTCCACTATTCTCTCATTGCCTACAACATCTTCCCCGGTTGCTGTCACCCACTCCATCCACCAACACTACTAACCCTGCATGCCTTCTCCTCTGCCCACACTCTCTCTTAGGGCATCTCCCCACCTGCACCACCCACCTTCCTCTGCTGTAAAGAACTGGCTCAATCTGGGAGGAGAGCAGGCCGTAACGGGGCAGAAAGATGGAAGGTTGGGTTGACGACCAGATGTGTTTGAGTAAAGTCCTGAAAAGGTTATTTAAAGCTAAGAAAATTGAAAACTCAAGTTTATGAAGATTCCAGGAAGATGCTAGCATCAGATTCTCCAGCCTGGAAGCTGGTGTTGCAGTTTAACCTATAGATGTGATACTAAAAAGAGCTTCTCTCCCATGCAAGTACTGTAAAGGAATGTCTTTGGATTGTGTGCAGTTCTGTTTGCCATGCTATAAGAAAGATTTGGAGACCTTGCAGAAGGTCCAAGAGAGTTTACCAGGATGTTGCCTGGATTTTAGCTTCAGTGAGGAGTTCGACAAACGTGGATTGTTTTCACTAAAGCAGAGGCCATGGGGCAGCCTGACAGAAGTATATGAAGAAATGAGAGATGTGGATAGTCAGAGTCTTTTTCCCAGGTTGTAAATGTCAAAAACTAAGAGGCATAGGTTGAAGTGAGAGGGGAAAGTTTAAAGGAGATGTGGGAGGAAAGGTTTGCTTTACACAAAGGGTGGTAGGTGCCTGGGACATGCTGCCAAGGGAAGGTGGTACAAGTAAATACAATAACATTTAAGAGGCATTTAGAACAGGCAGAGAATGTAGGGAGATGGGCCAAGTGAATGTAGATGGAATTAGTTTAGGATGGCATCATGGCTGGCACAGACCTAGTGGGCTGAAGGGCCTGTTCTCGTGTTGTACTGTTTATTAATGTTCTATATTTCTGCCATGTTTCAAAATCTTTGAACTTGTATCCCATGTAAATACTTTGCTTTATTCAATTTTCCTTCCAAGTCTTTCACGAAATAAACTGGATGGCACAGTTTGTATGTCTATTTTTCTGCTTCATTAATAACTAAGAAAAACTGAATTGATCATGAAGTGCCTTGTTTTTTAAAGCTTTATTGAGGTAAAAATGGTGGCTACAAGACCAGATCAGAGAACTGGAATCCGACAGAGAGTAATTCTCCTCCTGACTCCCCAAACCCTGTCCACCATTTACAGGACACAAGTCAGGAGTGTGATGGAATACTCCCCACTTGCCTGGATGGGTGCAGCTCCAACAACATTCAAGAAGGTTGACACCTTCCAATTCAATGCAGCCCCCTGACTGGTTCATTCTCAAATATCCACTCCCTCCACCACCGATGCTCAGTAGAAACACAATGCATCATGCAGAAGCGGACTGCAGAAATTCACCAAAGCTCATCAGACAACACCGTCCAAATCCACAACCCCTGGATTCTGGGTAATCCAAGATGGAGGATGGGAAAAATTTCTGGCTGTAAGAGCTGCTCCTTTTTTTGAGGTATTTTAGGTGTTGGAGGTGATTTCCTCGAATTCCAGGAGCAGCAATTACTGTTTTATATGCTGTTGCATTGTTTTGGAACTTTGGAAAAAAAAAGTCAAAACAATAGCAGTTTTAAAAGGGAGGAGAGCAGACAAAGGAAGCACATGGTGAGGACAGTGCAGGAGAGAGAGAGAGAGAGAAATCGACATTGCTCCCTGACATAGTTACTGCCTTTGCTGTTTGAGTTCATGTATCACTGGACATCGGAGTGTGTCTGGGAAAATTAACAAACAGGAATAAGATGGTGTTATTTTCTGTGTCTGTAGATTGTGAAGGAGCAAAAATGGCTTTGCAGTGATATGTAATTCTTGTCAGATGTGGGAGTTTAAGGGTTACTGTGGATTATATCTGCCATAAATGCTGTTGAATGCGAATCTTATCAGATCGAGTGGATCGGTTGGAGAGACAGATAGAAGCGATGAGGAATTTGCAACAGCAACAGTATGTGATGGATGGCAGTTATAGGAAGGGGGGGAAGTCCCAGATACAGTCACATAGATGGGTTAACTCCAGGAAGGGTGAGAGAGGTCGGCACCTAGTGCAGGAGTCTTTTCTGGATATACCCATTTCTGGATATACCCGGTATGCTGTTTTGGAAAATGTAGGGGGTGATGGATTCTCAGGGGAACGTAGCACGAACAGCCAAGTTTCTGGTATTGAGACTGGCTCTAATGCAACAAGGGTACTTCGGCTTCCAACAGATCAACTGTATTAGGGGATTCTGTAGTCCGAGGTACAGACAGACGTTTCTGTGGCCAGCAGAGAAAAAGCAGAATGGTGTGTTTTTTCCCTGGTGCCAGGATCAAGGATGTCTCAGAGAGGGTGCAGAATGTTCTCACAGGGGAGAGGGGCCAACAAGAGGTCATTGTATACATTGGAACCAACGATAAAGGAAGGGAAAAGGTTGAGATTCTGACGGGAGATTACAAAGAGTTAGGCAGAAATTTAAAAAGGAGGTCCTCAATGGTAGTAATCTCTGGATTACTCCCAGTGCTACAAGGTAGTGAGGGCAGGAGTAGGAGGATAGAGCAGATGAATGCATGGCTGAGGAGCTGGTGTATAGGAGAAGGATTCACATTTTTGGATCATTGGAATCTCTTTTGGGGTAGAAGTGACCTGTACAAGAAGGACGGATTGCACCTAAATTGGAAGGGGACTAATATACTGGCAGAGAAATTTGCTAGAACTGCTTGGGAGGATTTAAACTAGTAAGGTGGGGGGTGTGGGACCCAGAGAGATAGTGAGGAAAGAGATTGATCTGAGACGGGTACAGCTGAGAACAGAAGTGAATCAAACAGTCAGGGCAGGCAGGGGCAAGGTAGGTCTAATAAATTAAACTGCATTTATTTCAATGCAAGGGGCCTAACAGCGAAGGCAGATGAACTCAGGGCATGGTTAGGAGCATGGGATGGGAATATCATAGCAATTACAGAAACATGGCTCAGGGATGGGCAGGACTGGCAGCTCAATGTTCCAGGATACAAATGCTACAGGCGGGAGAGAAAGGGAGGTAAGAGAGGAGTAGGAGCGGCATTTTTGATAAGGGACAGCATTACAGCTGTGCTAAGGGAGGATATTCCTGGAAATACATCCAGGGAAGTTATTTGGGTGGAACTGAGAAATAAGAAAGGGATGATCACCTTATTGGGATTGTATTATAGACACCCTAATAGTCAGAGGGAAATTGAGAAACAAACTTGTAAGGAGATCTCAGCTATCTGTAAGAATAATAGGGTAGTTATGGTAGGGGATTTTAACTTTCCAAACATCAACT
>NC_057747.1:18063155-18072847 GCF_004010195.1 Chiloscyllium plagiosum | reverse complement strand
CTGAGGTCGGGGAGTCCAGAACTGGAGGGCATAGGTTTAGGGTGAGAGGGGAAGGATATAAAAGACACGTAAGGGGCAACTTTTTCACGCAGAGGGTGGTACGTGTATGGAATGAGCTGCCAGAGGATGTGGTGGAGGCTGGTACAATTACAGCATTTGGATGGGTATATGAAGAGGAAGGGTTTGGAGGGGTACTGGCCAGGTGCTGGCAGGTGGGACTAGATTGGGTTGGGATATCTGGTCAGCATGGATGGGTTGGACCGAAGGGTCTGTTTCTGCTATACATCTCTATGACTCTCTGATACTACTGCCTCAAGGTGAGACTTATAGCTGATTTGTGCCTTTATAGATGGTAGATGGATTTTGGAGAGCCAGGAGGTGAGTTACTTGCTGTAGGATTCCTATTCTCTCATCTGCCACTGTATTTATCTCAACAAAACTTTAAAAAGCTAGTAATCCAGCATTGAATAATAAAGAAACTATTAGATTTATGAGGATTAAAAATAGCAACTCATTCAGGAGCTCTGTGCCAGTATACAAACGCTACCTTGGGAAACTAATTGAACTGTATCATCTGAACCTAACCAGGTGCTTAATAACAATGTTGATACAATACGTACTAGTATTGAGAGAACACCTCCAATTCCTTCGACACAGATTGCCGCATCATTGCAAAGCTCAGACAACTTTACCTTTTTCAGAGGCGTGGGTTATGATTTGATTTTGCTGTTGAAAGTCAAATCAGTTGTTAAAACAGTCAGTTGATTGTATTACTACAAACACTGAGGTGGTTTCAGATTCTCAATTTTACTACTCAGTGGAGTGTAGCTTTGCCAACAAAAGACAATTCCCAGAGAAACTGCATTAATCAGCCCCTCTTACAGAATCATTCCTTCATTATTCAGGATGTTCTGACATCTTTCATACAGCATTGTTGATGAGGTCTGCCTTTATTGCAGGTTCAATTACAATTGTGAAACTTATAAAAATCACAGAGATGGGCTAATACAGTGTTCCATGGAGTACAGGACCAGTATCATATTGAATACACAAAAAGCCCTTAGAACAGATTTCCATGTGGGGTGACGGATGCAAAATTATGGGAGTGCCTGTTAAAGGAAGCTAGATATTGTGAAGGGAAGGTTGTATTTTTTTCCCTAAGTTGGGCTCAAGTGAAACTCTTTGCTTGAGATCTCATTGCAAAAGAAGCAAGGGGGATTGAGGGAAAGCTTTCACTGAGCGGGTAGTCTTTTTTTATTCACACATGGGATGTGGGTGTCACTGACTAGGCCAGCATTTATTGCCCACCCTAGAGGGTAGTTAAATGTCAATGACATTGCTGTGGGTCTGGAGTCACATATAGGTCAGACCAGGTAAGGACATTAGTGAGCCAGATACATTTTTCCTCTGACAATCACTTTCTTCACTATTTCCTGATTATTATTGAATTCAAATTCCATTATCTTCCATGGCAGGCTTCGAAACAGGTCTAGCGATAATACCACTAGGCTATCGCCTCCTCTGGGGGTCTGCAATGTGTGGCAGAGGTAGGTTCAATTGAGACAGGCGAGAGGACATTCGATGATTATTTTGTTAAAAATAATATGCAAGGATACGGGGAGAGAAAGCAGGATATTGGCACACGGGAATGATGCTCATTTAATGAGTCAGTGCTGGCACAATGGGCTGAATAGCCTCCTTCTACACTGTAGCAATTCTGTGACATTGTGACCTTAACAAGCCACAGATCATTCCTTTCCTCGTTATTCACCGCCAGTTCTTCATCTGGTTTAAGAAACGCTGGGCTCCTCACAGCAGCTCAGAACACAGGGGTCAGAATGAAGTGTCTGTTCCCACTAGCTACTGATATCACAACACATTTGCTAACATCTAAGCCTAAGCCTTTGTTCGCAAACATAGAAATACCAGAGGCAATAAATGATAAATAATAAGCTCAAGCTGGGTTAAGGAATAGCAGTTAGCTTCCAAAACCTGGAAACTGATGAATGCACATCAATAATATGCAAATAGATGTCATGAGATGTACACAATAATTTAGGCACCTTTGAATTGTTAACATGAAAACAAAAATAATGTATCGCTACCACCTCTTCAGTAAACATTTATTCTCTGGATTTTTTTTAATTCAAGAGCGTCACTGGCAGGACCAACATTAATTGTCTGTAGTTACCTTGAGAAAATCTTGATGAGCTCCCTTCTTCAATTACTGTAGTCAGTATGGTGTACATATACTCAATGCTGTTAGAGAGTGAGTTCAAATATGGGAGAGGATGCAGTGAGCAATTCTGTAATATAAAAGAGAATGTGGAGGAGAAACTCAGCAGGTCTGGCAACATCTGTGGAGAGGAACAGAGTTAATGCTGAGTCCAAACTTAAACTAGTTCAGAACTTTTTCAGAGTCACTGGATTCTCTCCAGCATCGACAATATTTTGCTTTTAATTAGGTGCTGAAATCTTATAATGTCTTCTGCTGATGCCAAGCTCGGATTTGATAAGATACATTTGGAAGCATTTTTCGCCAATTATAAATAGTTGGGTTAAGGAATAGCAGTTAGCTTCCAAAACCTGGAAATTGATGAATGCGCATCAATAATATGCAAATAGATGTCATGGGATGTACACAATAATTTAAGCACCTTTGAATTGTTATCATGTAAACAAAAATAATGTATCGCCACCATCTCTTCAGCCTTTTCAAATTCAGTCAGGCATCAGCAACGCTACAACATCCATTAGCAAAGGAAGAAAGAAGGAATTGTGAGATGATGATTGTTTATGCATTTCACAGCAACTAATTAAATACTGCAAACACATTCCAAACGGCATTTACTAGTTACATCAAACTAATTAATCCAAAAAACATCACAGTCAGCTCTGTGTTACCAGTGAAAGTGGACAGATCATCCTCTTTCACATTTGGTATAAACATCCAGAAGAACTCAGGATGGCAGGAGTATTTAATCGTACAGAACGTATCCAATTTTCCATTGATTCCTTTCAGAGTAGAGTTCAGTCTGCAGTGCTCAATCTGCAGGGTTTCAGGAAGTTTGTTGGCCTGTAGGCACCCTGCTGCTTTAATTCAGAGTCCAAGCACTGTGTTCTTCTGAAGATAGGTGAAAAGTTGCTTCCTTCCACAGATGCTGACTGATTCACAGCAAGTTCTGACTTTGTTTCAAAACTTCCAACTTCTGCAGTTGGTCATTGTTTCTTGACAATGTTTACCTCACTATCACTTTCAAAGAAACTTATATTAAACTACAGCTTGATTTCCATTGGTCTCTGTCAATTCCACTGTCATGACTGTAATCCTTTCTGATTTCTGCTGCCCATTTTGTTGTTGTATAATCATACCTTTCCACACTACCTCAATCTCACTCCAAATGATTCCACAAGGACTCCAGGTTAAATTTCATTTTCCCCCTTTCCGATTCCCACATGATCACTCAGCAATCTTCAACATCTGCTGAAGAATTGTACCCGAAATTTCACTTGTCACTTCTCTCCATGATACCAACAAGGCTTTTGAGCATTGCAAGCACTTTCTACAGGGGAAAAAAAAGAAGCAAGAGTCCATCAGTTTGACAATACTTGCTGCAGGAGAAAGTGTGTCAGAGTCTCAATAAACACCTGTCAGCAGAAACTGCTACCATTACTTCTTGGCTGTCATGGTCAGAGCATCTGAAATGTTCAAATTCATAGGCCAACAGCTCCTACATTGCAGAGTCATTAGGAAAGGAAGCAGCCTCTGTTAACAGGGAACCTTTTTGAAATGTCCTTAAAACAATAATGCATTGCTGGTTGATTTTAGAGACTGATTTGGTTTTACTGATTTGCATTCTTTGCAGATAATCTTAAATTTTGTTCAGGAGCATGACGTGAACTAAAGCAAACTAAGTTGAAAATCACAAGTTATAGTCCAACAGGTTTATTTGAAATCACAAGCGTTCACAGCCTTCATCAGGTGTCCCAGTATTGTGTGTTTTTGAACTTTGTCCACTCCAGTCCAGCAATGGCACCTCCATATTATAGTAAATCAGTCATTGGTCTTATATCACGCCAACAGTAATTTCCATTGAAGTTATATTATGGGGGACGGCATCAAGTGAAAGGAACATGTGCGCTTCTGATACCTTAAACGAACAACTAATTCTGCGGCCTATGCTCAAACATGGAATAAGACCAGGAAAGGCGCTGGAGAGCAACCTTACCATTTCACCCCAGAGTCCCAGGAAAATGAGATGAAATGAATCAATGTGTATAGGGATTGAGAGTTTAAATAATGCTGTAACTTTGAACACTGTCCTTTCACAACAGAGGGACTTACAACCCAACCCTGGTGGAGAAGGAAATCTTCTCCCTGGTTGTTACTCAAAGTTTGAAAGAAAACATTCAATTTGGGATTTTGATCAGATGAGCCAATGGGCTGAGGAGTTTGGAGGGATATGGGCCGGGTGCTGGCAGGTGTGACTAGATTGAGTTGGGATATCTGGTTGGCATGGACTAGTTGGACCGAAGGGTCTATTTCTGTGCTGTACATCTCTATGACTCTGTGACTATAAATGCAGTTACAATCAAGTCCTCAGGAAGGAAATCAGCAGCACAAACCTGCGTTTAATTAGCACTAATTGGAGGGAATGGGGCCCATAGGATTAGATAGCACAGGAAACAAGGAATCTCACCCTCTTAATGCCTTTGGAGACCTGGATGAAGACACAGTGAGGTAATATGTTAAGGAGTTTATGATTTATTCCTTGACACAGATACTGGGCCAGTATTGGTTGCGTTGCTGTATTTCAAACCAATGAAATTTTACCTTCTTACACAAGTAAAACCTGTTGTAAATGATACTGAGGCTGTTCAATGTACTTGAATTCTGTCTTATGTTAACATCTTAAATTGATTTGTATTTGTCAACAAAGCTCATTCAAAACCAGTGCTGCCTTTAATTTCGATCCTGTTTAAATGTGTGATGCACAGCTTTTGCTTCAAGTATTAAGATCACACATTTTGGAGTCAACAGTCAGATATACCTTCTACAGACTAGATTCCAGGACAGATGCCAACAATTGGGAGATTTTGTCTTGTAAGGAGTGCTCTGAAGGTTGCAAGAGATTGTTTTTATGATATGTATTTAATTTTAAAAAGTTTGAAAAAAAAATGCAACCTACACAATATGCATCAGGACAAGCAGAGCTCCAATATGTGGAAGCTATTTTCAACTGTTAATGAATCAGCAAAGGTCATCATCTAATTTTCACACACTAATTCATGACAGTCTCACTCTTCACCACTCAGCAGCTGCTACTGTGTTTTAGTGCCAGAGGGTTAGAAAGAGTCGTAAAAAGCATTGAAACAGGCCCTTTGTCCCACTATATCTATGCTGACCAACAAATACCAAACAACTGTTGGTTGGCATTGGTGTGATGGGCTGTAGGGTCTGTTTCGATACTGTATGACCCTCTATGACTTTATTATATATTTCCTACTAATTGTTTGGCATAAGACAGCGAGTCTACCCTAAAGACTGAATTTCCAAAAGGTCAGCAAGAAGAGATATTAATTCTGTTTCTCTCTTCATGTCTGCTGTCAGTCCTAGTGAGCATTTCCAGCATTTTCCAGTTCTTATTTCTAATTTCCAGCTTCAGTAATTCCAAAGGTTTTCAAACTGGGATCCCCACATTGTCACTGAGCCATGCGGGTGTCCCATAGGCTGTGCAATCTCTCTACAATTCTCTGTGTGTATGACCAGAAGCCCCTTTATTGCTGTTACTGTACATTAATGAGAATGCCTCGTTCCATTGAAACAATGTCTTCCCTTTCAACAACTGCTGTTGGCCTTTCAGAAATGGGACAGGGAGCCAACGGTCCTGTGTGAATGCCCACAAGAAGACTCCCCACCCCCAGAGGGTTAATAACCGACAATTGCATTCTCTTCACTGAGCCACTAATTAACAGAAAGTAGGTTTGTGGTGGAATACTTTGGATGGAAATACCCAAAATCTTTCTTCTTGGCTTCTGGAAGGTTCTAGTCATCCAGCTCCCACTTGTTAAGCTTCCTCCTTTTATCAAAATTGCAGTCATGACACACTCCCATATCTTGAATACCCACACAGCTCAGTATTTGTGGTTCTGCTGCTTTCCCCCCTTCCTATCCTGGAGACATTGTGGATAATTAGCTGCATATGCTGCCCAACCTTAATCTCCAATGAATTGACTGGAATATTGGATCGGGTGGAAAACCACCTGATCCCAGTGATTTCCTGACCTCAGAGTTAGGATTTCATATGCAGCATATTTGGCACAGAAACAGGCTACTCTGCCAAACAGGCCATGCTGGAATTCAGACTAGTCTCCTCCCATTTTTCTTCAACTAAATCTACCAACCCAACCGAATATGCCCTTCTCCCACACATGCTTGTCTAGCTTCCTCCTAAGTGCATCTAATCTATTTGCTTCAACCATTGTCTATGGTAGCAAAGTTTACAGTTGGGTCAGAGAGAGTCAGAAAAGGGACCCTTCAGTGCAACGCATCCACACCAACCAGACATCCCAGTTGGACCTAGTCCCATTTGTCAGCATTTGGCCTATATCCCTCTAAACCCTTCCTATTCATATATCCATCCAGATGCCTTTTAAATGTAATTGTACCAGCCTCCACCACTTCCTCTGATAGCTCATTCCATACTCGCACCACCCTTCTGTGTGAAAAAGTTACCTCTCAGCTTCATTTGAAATTTCTCCCTTCTCACTTTAAACCTGTGCCCTCTAGTTTTGGACATCCAAATCCTCAGAAAAAAGCCTTGGCTATTCACCTTATCCATGCCCGTCATGATTTTATAAACCTCACCGTCCTGGCTAAAGACATTTCTGAATTTCCAAATGGATTTCTTGGTGTCTCCTACAGCAATGGCTCTAGTTACGCTGTTCCTAAAAAAATGGAAACATTCTCCCATCATCCACTTTCTCCAAACCCTTCAGAATTGAGAAGGCCTCTGTGTCATCCCTCGATCTTCCCCAACACCCCCACCCCAAGAGAAAAGACCCAGCCTGTCAATCCTTCCCTGATATGTATCACTCTTATGAAAAACCATGCTACAGCGCCACAGTATCCAACCTCCTCTGATTCCCAGCTGATATGACTAAGGTTTAGTTTATGCACCTCAGTTTAATTGACATTGCAGAACTACCCGGTGTGATGCGGTCCTCTTTCTCCCAAATACAGTGTCAGGACCCACTACCCTCCTTGGGACTTCCCTCGAAGGGAACACACAGCAAATTAGTGCCAGTTACGCAGTCAGAGCTTCAAGTAGCAACATCAAATCTCGACAGTCAGGTCAGGAGTGTGAGGAAGGCTTTCGGGTATTTTTGCAAAAAGACACAACTGAAGCCTTCCAGCTAGCGTTCTTTGTTCCAACAGAGACACACAATTCTCATAAGCAGATCCTCTGTCAATCCCCCACCCTGGGGTACTCAACTTTAATGTGGAAATGTCTGGACTAGCAATTGCATGTCCAGGGCTAATCAGGATCATATCACGACAATGGAATTTAGAATAGATTATCTACAGTGTGGAAACAGGCCCTTTAGCCCAACAAGTCCACACCGACCCTCTGAAGAGTAACCCAGTCAGTCGCCTACCCTATTACTCTACATTTACTCCCAACTAATGCACATTCCTGAATACTATGGGCAATTTAGCATAGCCAGTTCACCAAACCTGCACATCTTTGGATTGTGGGAGGAAACCAGAGCACCCAGAGGGGACCACGCAGGCACGGGGAGAATGTGCAAACTTCACACAGACAGTCACCCGAGGCTGGAATCGAACCTGGGTCCCTGGTGCTGTGAGGCAGCAGTGCTAACCAGTGAACCACCGTCCCACAGCACATTCTGAAACAATTGTCATGAAGGGGTTGTTTTTCCCTGTTTACATTCTCTCCGCAGTCTGTCTTATACCAAACTGGCAGCTTTACTATAATGGACAACAGTCTTTTTCTAAACTTTCAAATCACATCTCCAAGCTCCCAGCTGCTACCCTATTAAATTATACCTTTAAATTTGATCTTGCGATGGTCACAGGTGAGCTTTTAATAAAATAAAAATAAAACCCAGCTTGTAAATTTGCTTTGATCTCAGAATTTCATATCAGTCAGAACAAAATTAATGTTTCATAAACATAGATCCCCAGAACATTATCCATGCCTCTGGATTAAAGTCCAGCTTTAATACCACTAGACTATCACTCCCCCACTTGGACATTCATGGCTGTTTCTCCAGCATTCCTGGGTCATGAGCCTTAAGGTCCTTCCCTAATACTGGAGCTCTTTTTTTCTTTACTTTTGACCTGGAGGTGAACATGGTGTAACAAAGGAGGCCACAATGTGGAGGTGCTGGTGTTGGACTGGGGTGGCCAAGGTCAGAAGTCACACGACACCAGGTAATAGTCCACCTGTTTCCACACTGTAGACAATCTATTCTAAATTCCATTGCTGTGATATTTGAAATCACAGGCTTTCGGAGCACTGCCTCTTCATCAGGTGCCCTCCGAAAGCTTGTGATTTCAAAGAAACACTATTACCTGGTGTCGTGTGTCTTCTGACTTTAAAAAAGGGAGATGTCTTGAAATGAAGTCCAGGTAGCAAGGAAGGGAAGGCTGTGAAGACCTCAATGCAAAACAATATTGAAAGTCATAATATTCTTACTACTGGTGGGTGCACAGACTATTTCTCTGACCATTTGTACCAACAATTTAAGATTGCTTTAAGCTAGAGTTTCCCATACAATGAATCATTCCAGTGAGTACCAAGCGATGATTTGTTTTGAACACCTTGCTTGAATTGCATTCACCACAACATTGACACCCGCATTTATCAAAGATGTAGATGAGGCAACCCTCTTAATCAGTACCAAGTGGGTCTGGAGGATAATACAATGAGTCATTACAGGGAGAAATGGGCACCACGGGGAGTGGAGTGTTTTATTTCCCCCTACAATTCTATTTTGATTTAACCCCTACCTCCCCTTCACTGTTTAATGACACAGCATTGCCTTTCATGACAAGGGCAGTGCTTGTCACAGGCTCCTTTCTTTCTGGTGGTGGGAATTGAATAAAGATTTGTACACTTTGTGTCTCTCACTGCGTCTCACACCTGCACACACATAACATGGGTGCTGGGGAAAATATAAGCACTACCTGCAATTAGGCAGTTGTGCAGGGGTGAAGAATAAAAAACAAAAAATACAATGTATCGTTAATGAGACACAGACTGAAATACTACAAACCGACCGACTCCCACAGCTACCTGGACTACACCTCCTCCCATCCTGCCCCCTGTAAAAACGCCATCCCATTCTCCCAATTCCTTCAACTCCGCCGCATCTGCTCCCAGGAGGACCAGTTCCAAAAATGCACAACCCAGATGGCCTCCTTCTTCAAGGACCGCAATTTCCCCCCCGACGTGGTCGACGATGCCCTACACCACATCTCTTCCACTTCCCGATCCTCCGCCCTTGAACCCCGCCCCCCCAACCGCCACCAGGACAGAACCCCACTGATCCTCACCTACCACCCCCCTAATCTCCATGTACAGCGCACCATCCGCCGCCATTTCCGCCACCTCCAAACGGACCCCACCACCAAGGATATATTTCCCTCCCCTCCCCTACCAGCA
>NC_057747.1:18051625-18062380 GCF_004010195.1 Chiloscyllium plagiosum | reverse complement strand
CATATCTTATCCCCGATAGCAAAGTAGCAATTTGTTTTACTTTATTTGCCTCTGTTTCATGGTATGCTGCGATACCTTTAAGTGCTGTCGAGCCAACTCCCCATCTCTAGTTAATCCTTTCCTAAAATTTGTTCAGCTGTGTGGTCTCTGAATTCTGACTTACTCATTTCTCCTCAATCAATTTTAATAGTCCTCTCACATCATACCCAAAACCTCGTTCAAATGGACGGAATTTGATGGATAGCACCGCCTTCCTAACCTGAGATCTTCTTCCCGACCTCTCCGCCCCCACCCCAGTCTGACCTATCACCCTCACCTTGACCTCTTTCCACCTATCACATTTCCGACGCCCCTCTCCCAAGTCCCTCCTCCCTACCTTTTATCTTAGCCTGCTGGACAAACTTTCCCCATTCCTGAAGAAGGGCTTATGCCCGAAACGTCGATTCTCCTGTTCCCTGGATGCTGCCTGACCTGCTGCGCTTTTCCAGCAACACATTTCCAGCACAGACTGAAATTAGTCAATCTGAATTCCTCATAGGTTACAAGACCCTGGTGAAGGTTGGTGTGATACAGTGGTAGTGTCCCTACCTCTGAACCAGTTGGCCCAAGTTCAAAAGCCTACTGATTTCAGTGGTGTGTTGTAACATTCCTGAACAAGTTAATATTTCAGTTTAGATATAAACTGTTTAGATATAAAAGAGACCTGCGGGGCAAATTTTCACACAGAGGGTAGTATGTGTATGGAATGAGCTGCCAGAGGAAGTGGTGGAGGCTGGAACAATTGCAACATTTAAGAGGCATTTGGATGGGTATATGAATAGGAAGGGTTTGGAGGGATATGGGCCGGGTGCTGGCAGGTGGGACGAGAT
Source organism: Chiloscyllium plagiosum (assembly GCF_004010195.1). NCBI lineage: Eukaryota > Metazoa > Chordata > Chondrichthyes > Orectolobiformes > Hemiscylliidae > Chiloscyllium > Chiloscyllium plagiosum. The sequence goes on along the minus strand of NC_057747.1, from coordinate 18,061,511 downwards.
TGAGTTGGGATATCTGGTCGGCATGGACGGGTTGGACTGAAGGGTCTGTTTCTATGCTGTACATCTCTATGACTCTATGACTCTATGTTTGTTGGATGTGAGGGCAATTGAAGCTTTCAAGAGAGATAGTGATACATTTGTATTTAGTAAAAGTTATCAGGGATATGAAGCAATGATAGTGAGTGGATTTGAGCAGATTAAGTCTGATCTAATTGATTGGTAGAGTAGGCAGTCTGAGCTCTAAAGCCCATTCCTTTGCTGAAATCTGGTAAATCTTTGAGATGACCACACAGGATGAAGTTCAAAGATGAAAGGTAGGCTGGAGGAGCTGAAAGAGATAAGGAGACCAGTGAGGAATTTGAACACAAAGTTGAGCTTAAAATCAAGAAGTTTAGATTAGATTAGATTAGATTACTTACAGTGTGGAAACAGGCCCTTCGGCCCAACAAGTCCACACCGACCCGCCGAAGCGCAACCCACCCATACCCCTACATTTACCCCTTTAACCTAACACTACGGACAATTTAACATGGCCAATTCACCTGACCTGCACATCTTTGGACTGTGGGAGGAAACCGGAGCACCCGGAGGAAACCCACGCAGACACGGGGAGAACATGCAAACTCCACACAGTCAGTCGCCTGAGTCGGGAATTGAACCCGGTTCTCTGGCGCTGTGAGGCAGCAGTGCTAACCACTGTTCCACCGTGCCGCCCACGGTCTGGAAAACCAAAATGTTTGAGTAAATTGAATTTGCCCCTTTGAACATTAAACATGGAATTTCCTGCTGCCTTACGCAAAATGAGTGTTGGTAAGAATGTTGGGAAAATACAATGAGAATGAAGAAATCAGATTCTGAAATTCTATGGTCTAAGCTGGGAGGTCTGAATCTGGCTAATGAGTGCCAACCACATTATTTCCATGCTCTGGTATCTTATGAGTTGTTAAACCCACCTCATTTCCTTGCATCTACCCCTTCCTCCCTTCCATTATCAAGAAACTACACAGTGCAATAATTCTTGACACAAGATCAGAGTCGTGTGTGACTGCGCAGCTCACCCCTCACTTCTCCAGGCCTTGATCCAACTGCAGAGCCATAACCATTTTCCCACATGCTCCATTGACATTGCCCTCTGCCGGTTTTCCTCATGCAAGTTGATGTCAAACCAGCAGTCTCACCACATCATACGCCACTGCACCCTTCAGGCCTTTACTTTGGAACTCATGGACTGTTATGCGTTGCATGCTTCTGTTTTGACCACGGAGACATCTGCCCAGCTCCAGCACCTACACACAATGCATCTTGTTCCTTTTAGCTTCCTTTTCTTTGCACTCACTCACTTTGTGCTCACTCAGAGGAGGAGGGAGATGGAGATGCAGGCAGCTTCTCATCACTCAGAGCACTGAGCGGTCAAGGGGGTGAGCAGGTCACTCTCTGGTACCAGGCTATGTCAATGGCACACCGAGAGCACGTCAGCAGGTTATGTGGCAAATACACCGCGTGTGCTTCAATCAAATGGCCACAAAACCAAATGGGGACAGTCCTTCATGGAGAAAAGAGGGATGACGGTCAGTCAAGGAGTGTCACTACATTCAGTCAAGTGTCTCGTCCAAGCATAGTCCAGGGGACTGGGCAGAGACAGTCAGGCACTTGGTCCGAGCACAGTCCAGGGGACTGGCCAGAGACAGTCAGGCACTTGGTCTGAGCACAGTCCAGGGGACTGGCCATAGACAGTCCGGCACTAGGTCCGAGCACAGTCCAGGGGACTGACCATAGAAGGTTAGGTGCTTGGTCTGAGCACAGTCCAGGCGAATGGCCAGAGATAGTCAAGCGCTTGATCCAATCTCAGTCCAGGAGACTGGCCAGAGACAGTCAGGCGCTTGGCCTGAGCACAGTCCAGGGGACTGGCCATAGACAGTCAGGCACTTGGTCCAAGCACAGTCCAGGGGACTGGCCATAGACAGTCCGGCACTTGGTCCAAGCACAGTCCAGGGGACTGGCCATAGACAGCTAGGCGCTTGGTCAGATCTCAGTCCAGGGGACGGGCCAGAGACAGTCAGGCAGTTGGTCTGCTCTCAGCCCAGGGGACTGGCCAGAGACAGTCAGGCACTTGGTCCGAGCACAGTCCAGGGAAATGGCCAGAGACCGTCAGGCACTTGGTCCGAGCACAGTCCAGGGGACTGGCCAGAGACAGTCAGGCACTTGGTCCGAACACAGTCCAGGGGACTGGCCAGAGACAGTCAGGCATTTCATCCGAGCACAGTCCAGGGGACTGGCCAGAGACAGTCAGGCATTTGGTCCGAGCACAACCCAGGGGTCTGGTCAGAGACAGTCAAGCGCTTGATCCAATCTCAGTCCATGGAATGGGCCAGAGACAGTCAGGCACTTGGTCAAATCTCAGTCCAGGGGACTGGCCAGAGACAGTCAGGCGCTTGGTCCAAGCACAGTCCAGGGGACTGGCCATAGACAGTCCGGCACTTGGTCCAAGCACAGTCCAGGGGACTGGCCATAGACAGCTAGGCGCTTGGTCTGAGTACAGTCCAGGGAACTGGCCAGACAGTTAGGCGCTTGGTCAGATCTCAGTCCAGGGGACGGCCATAGACAGTCAGGCACTTGGTCCGAGCACAGTCCAGGGGACGGGCCAGAGACAGTCAGGCATTTGGTCCGAGCACAATCCAGGGGACTGGTCATAGACAGTCAGGCACTTGTTCTGATCTCAATCCAGGGGACTGGCCATAGACAGTCAGGCACTTGGTCCGAGCACAGTCCAGGGGACGGGCCAGAGACAGTCAGGCACTTGGTCCGTGCACAGCCCAGGGCACGGGCCAGAGGCATTCGGGCACTTGGTCACATCTCAGTCCAGGGTAGTGGCCAGAGAAAGTCAGGCACTTGGTCCGAGCACAGTCCAGGGAACGGGCCAGAGACAGTCAGGCACTTGGTCAGCTCTCAGTCCAGGGGACTGGCCAGAGACAGTCAGGCATTTCATCCAAGCACATTCCAGGGGATGGGCGAGAGACAGTCAGGCACTTGGTCTGAGCACAGTCCAGGGAACGGGCCAGAGACAGTCAGGCACTTGGTCAGCTCTCAGTCCAGGGGACTGGCCAGAGACAGTCAGGCATTTCATCTGAGCACAGTCCAGGGGACGGGCGAGAGACAGTCAGGCACTTGGTCTGAGCACAGTCCAGGGAACGGGCCAGAGACAGTCAGGCACTTGGTCAGCTCTCAGTCCAGGGGACTGGCCAGAGACAGTCAGGCATTTCATCCGAGCACAGTCCAGGGGACTGGCCAGAGACTGTCAGGCATTTGGTCCGAGCGCAGTCCAGGGGACTGGCCAGAGACAGTCAGGCACTTGGTCCGAGCACAGTCCAGGGGACTGGCCAGAGACAGTCAGGCATTTCATCCGAGCACAGTCCAGGGGACTGGCCAGAGACTGTCAGGCACTTGGTCCGAGCGCAGTCCAGGGGACTGGCCAGAGACAGTTAGGCGCTTGGTCTGAGCACAGTCCAGGGGACTGGCCAGAGACTGTTAGGCGCTTGGTCTGAGCACAGTTCAGGGGGGACTGGCCATAGACAGTTAGGCGCTTGGTCAGACCTCAGTCCAGTGGACTGGCAATAGACGGTCAGGCACTTGGTCCGAGCAAAGTCCAGGGGACTACCAGAGGCATTAAGGCACTTGGTCCGAGCACAGTCCAGGGGACTGGCCACAGACAGTCAGGCATTTGGTGCAAGCACAATCCAGGGGACTGGCCAGAGACAGTCAGGCACTTGGTCTGACGTTTCGGGCAAAAGCCCTTCATCAGGAATAAAGGCAGAGAGCCTGAAGCGTGGAAAGATAAGCTAGAGGAGGGTGGGGGTGGGGAGAAAGTAGCATAGAGTACCTGGGAGTTCACTGCAACTGCCAGGTACTGTATGCTACTTTCTCCCCACCCCCACCCTCCTCTAGCTTATCTCTCCACGCTTCAGGCTCTCTGCCTTTATTCCTGATGAAGGGCTTTTGCCCGAAACATCGATTTTGCTGCTCATCAGATGCTGCCTGAATTGCTGTGCTCTTCCAGCACCACTGATCCAGAACACAGTTCAGGGGGGACTGGCCATAGACAGTTAGGCACTTGGTCAGACCTCAGTCCAGTGGACTGGCCATAGACGGTCAGGCGCTTGGTCCGAGCACAGTCCAGGGGACTGGCCAGATACAGTCAGGCACTTGGTCCGAGCACAGTCCAGGGGACTGGCCACAGACAGTTAGGCCCTTGGTCTGAGCACAGTCCAGGGGACTGGCCAGAGACAGTCAGGCACTTGGTCCGAGCACAGTCCAGGGGACTGGCCAGAGATAGTCAGGCGCTTGATCAAATCTCAGCCCAGGGGACTGGCCAGAGACAGTCAGGCACTTGGTCCTAGCACAACCCAGGGGTCTGGTCAGAGATAGTCAGGCGCTTGGTCAAATCTCAGCCCAGGGGACTGGCCAGAGACAGTCAGGCACTTGGTCCGAGCACAGTCCAGGGGACTGGCCAGAGATAGTCAGGCGCTTGGTCAAATCTCAGCCCAGGGGACTGGCCAGAGACAGTCAGGCACTTGGTCTGAGCACAGTCCAGGGGACGGGCCAGAGACAGTCAGGCAGTTGGTTTGCTCTCAGTCCAGGGGACTGGCCAGAGACAGTCAGGCATTTCATCCGAGCACAGTCCAGGGGACTGGCCAGAGACAGTCAGGCACTTGGTCCGAGCACAACCCAGGGGTCTGGTCAGAGATAGTCATGCGCTTGGTCAAATCTCAGCCCAGGGGACTGGCCAGAGACAGTCAGGCATTTGGTCCGAGCACAGTCCAGGGGACTGGCCAGAGACAGTCAGGCACTTGGTCCGAGCACAGTCCAGGGGACTGGCCAGAGACAGTCAGGCACTTGGTCCGAGAACAGTCCAGGGGACTGGACACAGACAGTCAGGCATTTGGTGCAAGCACAATCCAGGGGACTGGCCAGAGACAGTCAGGCGCTTGGTCCGAGCACAGTCCAGGGGACTGGCCATAGAGAGTCCGGCTCTTGGTCCGAGCACAGTCCAGGGGACTGGCCAGAGACTGTTAGGTGCTTGGTCTGAGCACAGTTCAGGGGGGACTGGCCATAGACAGGCGCTTGGTCAGACCTCAGTCCAGGGAATTGGCCATAGACGGTCAGGCGCTTGGTCGAGCACAGTCCAGGGGACTGGCCATAGACAGTCAGGCACTTGGCCTGAGCACAGTCCAGGGGACTGGCCAGAGACAGTCAGGCACTTGGTCTGACCTCAGTCCAGGGGGCTGGCCAGAGACAGTCAGGCACTTGGTCCAAGCTCAGTCCAGGGGACTGGCCAGAGACAATCAGGCACTTGGTCTGACCTCAGTCCAGGGGACTGGCCATAGACAATCAGGCACTTGGTCAGACCTCAGTCCAGGGGACTGGCCAGAGACAATCAGGCACTTGGTCTGACCTCAGTCCAGAGGACTGGCCAGAGACAGTCTGGCACTTGGTCCGAGCACAGCACAGGGGAGTGGCCAGAGAGAGTCAGGCACTTGGTCAGATCTCAGTCCAGAGGACTGGCCATAGACAGTCAGGTGCTTGGTCCGAGCACAGTCCAGGGGACGGGCCAGAGACAGTCAGGCACTTGGTCAGATCTCAGTCCAGGGGACTGGCCATAGACAGTCAGGTGTTTGGTCGGAGTACAGTCCAGGGAACGGGCCAGAGACAGTCAGGCACTTGGTCAGATCTCAGTCCAGGGGACTGGCCATAGACAGTCAGGTGTTTGGGCGGAGTACAGTCCAGGGGACTGGCCACAGACAGTCAGGTGTTTGGTCGGAGTACAGTCCAGGGGACTGGCCATAGGCAGTCCGGCGCTTGGTCCAACCTCAGTCCAGGCACAGTGTCCTTGCCCAGGGATGCAGCCACGGTCAGGTCTTATGGGTGTGGTCCAATCAGTGTATCAGCCAGGTCTGGGCCGTGCTCCTGAGTCAATCTGGGGAATGGGCCACAGACACTTCGGTGGGTTTGATATCAATGATCAGAGAGCAGTCCACTTACTCATGGGGAAAGTGGGAAGCTCAGGTCCGATGAAATTCATTGGACTGGCTCAGAGTAGGAATGATGATAGTGAAACAGGCAGTTCCAGACTGAAGGGTGGGGTCAGAGGGAGCTAAGGAGGGCAGAGATAGATGCAGTTCATAGGTCTAAAAGGATCAATGGGTCGGGTGCAAAAGCAGGAACAGGGGACTGAGTTGGCTGATTAGCCATGATCATGTTGAATAGCAGAGCAAGCCCGAAGGGCTGAATGGCCTACTCCAGTTCCTGTTTTCTATATTTCTGCATTTCTGAGTCCTAATCACTCTGGCCTCAATATGAGGAGAGTATATGGCCAACAACAATGGTGCTTTGCAAAGCCCTGGGCTCGGTGGGGTAAATGCAGAAAGTTAACAGCAATATAAAGGCACTGACAGAAATGAGGAAGGTTGAAAATTGTTTAGGGTCATGGGGGCAGCAATACAAAAGGGAACATTAAGGAGTATTAGTCTCAGTTGGAGCAGAGTGTAGAAGGCTGGGGGGGTATTTACTTGATGGGTGTAGGATTATCAAGGTCATGGATAGCAAGCAGCTGGTCTCCTTAGTTGAAGGTTAAAAATCACACATGTTGGTCTATAAACTGGTGTAGTGTGATTTTTAACTTTGTACACCCCAGTCCAACACCGTCATCTCCAAATCATCCTTAGTTGAAAGCGGCATAAATTTAAAGTGAAAGGCAGGGTGTTTAGAGGAGATTTGAGGAATTTCTTTTCACCCAGAGGATGGTGGGAATCTGCAAAGCACTGCCTGGGAGGGTGTCTGAGGCAAAAAACCTCGCCACCTTTAAAACGTACGTGGATGATCACACAAAGTACCATAATATTCAAGGCTATGTGCTGGAATTGGTGTCAACTTAGAGTAGTTTTTGTCAGAGTAAACTAACTTGGCCAAAGGGCCTCTTCTATGATTTTATGAGCCTCTGAGTCACTCCAGGACATCTTTGTGTTGAACCGAACCATGCAATAACGAGACAAAATGGCTGCCATTGCATGGAGAGTGGGGGGAGGGAGTGTTAATGTTTTTCTCTTTGAGGGGTGGAGCATAATTCTTCACATTTGAGGCCCAGCTAGAGGCAATTGTATTAACTATGCATCCACTGAATGTAGTGTTGCCACCTGCCTGCGATCAAATTGGATTCAATTGAAAGATCTTTTTTGTTAGTCACCATGAAATTACGACCTCAAGAAATCATCACTGTTACATACTCACATCAGTTAGCCCACTCTGTCAAGTCAAGGGGGAAAATTCAGCCCCAAATTTATTGTCATGATCTAATCCCAGTAGACTTTCATCTGGAGTTTTTAATCCATGGGCCTGGGTCTTAGTGTGAGTGCAGAGCAGAGCTTGCAAGAGACCATCCGATTTCTGTCAGACTCTCACCAGAGTTCCATCTTTTCAAAGTCTGTTTATTCATTCACATATTATTTCTATTCTACATTGATAATGCCACAAAACCCAAAATGAAGCACTGGGTTGTTTACAATAGTGTTTTTTTCTCTAACTGAGACCACACAAGGATTCTAATTATGAGTGGAATGAAGGGCTGGCCTTTACACAAACAACATTTCTCATCATAATTATGTAATTAATTTATATTTTGTTACCTTATTGCACGACACTAACAGGCTATTTCCAATGCCATGACAAACGCCACACTTTAACAAACTCAATTGCAGAACAGCATAAAGAAAATAACTCAGCTGCTATAGAAACTGCCTCAAACTCTGCTATTTTCTGCACTGTTTATTTAGTTTTCAGAACTGCAGAGGGGGAGCAGGATGATTTGGATGTTCTTTTTCGTGACCACTTGCTACATCTCACTTGAATGTCGCCTTCCACCATGCAAGTCCCATGTGCTTCTTCTCTGATGGCGGTCTGTGTTCTAATACTGTACCAGGTGTTGGTGGCTATTTCTGTAATGCCACTTTCCCACTGCTGTTCAATAATTTCTGCTTCACACTTTCACAAACATGACAGCACAGCTCTCCAGTTTGGCTCATTCTTACTCCCTTAGGCAGCCTGCTGAGACCACACAGAGTGTGCTTCCAACATTGTGACACTGCTTTTCCACAGGGCCGGCTCTACGTCCTACTTTATAAATTTCCTGTTTTAACCAGGCCCCCATCCATCCCTCGGGGGGGGGGGGGGGGGGCTAGCTACAACAACAAAGAATTCCATTCACGTAGCACATTTAATATACAGTGAAAGGTGAAAAGGCACTCCACTTGAGTGTTCCAAAACAAACTTTAATTTGGGTCTACAAGGGAAATATTAGGACATGCGACTAAAACCATTTTCAGTAAATGAAGTGCATAGTCACTTGTGCATTTTGGGAAACGTTGTGGTCAATTCATAGGCAGAAAGATTTCACAAACAAGAATGAGGTAAATGACCAGGGCACTGGCTCGGGACAATGAAAGAGTAACACGCACCATCAGGTTGACTTCTGCTGGAATATGATTTTTGAACGCAGTCAGTCTTTAACTCCCATTGTTCTGTGACTGAAATGAAGCAGCTGTTGCTAAGCTAGAAATTGAGCAAGGTATTTCGAGGAGTCAAATTTTCGATGTTAGTGCCGTACAATTATTGAAACATGAAGGGCACCATCTCCAACCTCAACCACATTATATTTTGACACTCTGATTGACGAGCAAAGGTCAGCCTGCGTCCTTCAGGGTACACAGTGGTCACTGATCGATCAGGATCCGAGCAGTAAAAGTGCCTGGAAAAATAAACAACTCCGCTATTCCACAAGGTTTTGGCATTCAGCTTGTTCAAGGCATCAGCTGGTAAACAAAATGTTAATGATTCACTGCAGCCACTGCTAGCAGATAAGAAAATAAGGCAATGTGTTATGAGTCAGATCTGATACACAACTGAGAGAACCTAGTCCAAATAGCAGACTGTATCCCACATGCCCTGTAACCCTGGCAACAATGAAAACACAAGGCACAAACCATTAGAAAAAATATAAAGAATTCTGATCCCTGTTGGCAAGAAGCATTCAAGTCGTCAAGAATTGAGCAGAGTTAATGATTTGATCACTGCATCGGGCTTACTGAGAACTATAATCAACTCTTCAGCCCAACTCCCAGAACTGGGCCTCAGGAGCTCTGGATTAACGGCAAAATGGAGATGAGGGAGCGGAAATGTGTACCTCCCGAAACTTGCTGTAGAATGTGGTCAGATTTTACTGCCTATGGGCGGATTCATATAAGATCCTAACTGACCTAGACTCTGGCAAGAAATCTGAGATGGTGGGAGAAGCCTTTCATGTTTTTGGATGTAACTTATTGCATTTTTCAAACAGAGTTCCAGGTGCTAAGGGCTGATGCTGACCACATTACAGCAAGATGCCTATTGAGGGGGATGAAGGCTTGGTAACAGCCTCGTTAGTATGCAGCCAATATCCTACCACCCGCTGTCAGGAAACCACACGTCAACAATGAAGGTCTGACTGGGGACCTGGTGTTCCATCTCACCATATGCTCCTCCGGACTGCCATTTTTGACAGAGGTCACCAATGTATCAAGCCACACTCCAGGGCACTCAACTAACCACACCCTCCAAACACAGTCACTGGCATCTGACACCCACCAGCTTTTCAGAAACCACTTGGCATCTTTCCAACACAGGACAGCCTGCAGTTTTAACCTGCACTCCATGGAGCACTGGCAGCCTGAAAGGCAGACACACACAGGGACAGGCAGTAGCTCATGGACTGGAAGCAGGCTGCTCTTCCTCAGAGCTGTTCGCTTGTATGCTCAGCGCACTCAATGGGGGAGGGGGGATGGGGAAGGGGAAGATTCAGTCA
>NC_057747.1:18047373-18051171 GCF_004010195.1 Chiloscyllium plagiosum | reverse complement strand
GGGGTGATTCAGTCCAGGGGGGTGATTCAGTCGGGGTGCGGGAAGGGGTGATTCGGTCGGGTTGGTGGGAAGGGGTGATTCGGGCAGGTGGGTGAGAGGGGGTATGGATGATTCCCAGCTGAAGGTGTCAGCTTCAATCCCACAAACGGGTAGGCCACACCATTCTGTCAGGTTTGTCCAATAAAAAGCAAACTGTAAGAACACAGCTGGTATTGGTCACCTCATAGTCCAGGAGGTAAGTGGGGGTGGGATGGTGGGTGTGAGTGGTGCAGGTTCTGTCAGGGAACCTGAGGGGTTGTGATGTCTCTAGGTTGAACGGTCTGAGGCTTCATTGACACATAGTGGCTAAGTCTAGAAATTAAAACTCAAGGAGCACTCACTTACATCCTGCATTACTCTGTAAGTCATTACTGAGCAAGGGGTAAACAAACCACCATGACCAAACCCAGACTGAGAGAAAAGTCAGTGCCTCAAGTGGGGGACAACCCAGTGATGTGAGGCCCTTCATGGAACATCAACCGTTTACTCAATGGGCACCATTATCAATGGCCTCACCATGTCCTGTACTCCTCCCAGTCCCAAACACTGCTGACCATTTCATGCCTCCGAGGCCAGTGAGGAAATGTCAGTGTCTGTGCACCTGCAGCAACAAAGGCCAGTTTTCAGAGACCCTCCCACATGAGATGTTCCCACTGTCTACATCTGGGCCAGCAGCTTCTCCGCTAAGACATGGCTCCGTGGAACGCTGTGAACGTATGTCTGACCTCACAGAGCGGAAGTTACACAGAGACATGAGCAAACAGATTTCCAGGCGTTCTGAACATGCTTTCAAATCACCTGGCTTTATTCGTCATGAAATAGCACCCATTGTGCCCTCCAGAGGTTTCCTTTTCTCTTTCCCTCCCACTGCGTCCAAGTGCAGTCCGAGCAGCTTTCTCCGGATATTCAAGGCCCTTTCCAATATGGCATGGGCATCAGGGATGGTAGTCTATCCCAGGTTATCAGCCAGGCATGGCAAATGGGCGATTCGGTCAGCATCGGGTAAGTGTAGCGACACAGGGGCGGACTGAAAAAGTAATGAGGTGAGTTTAGCACAATACAACGAGAAATCCTACTGGGTCTCACGAGGAAAAAACTGTCTCCATGAAACTCAACAAAACTCACTCTGCACCAAATATGATCAGATTCAACTCTACAGTTCTGATGCGGACAGAATTTATCATTTCAAAATAAATGCTGATAAATAATTTATTGTGAGCAGATTACCTGAAGTAAAATCCCCCTGATATCCATCGAACTGACTCAACAAGGTCCAGTAAAAAAGTGGTGATTTGGAGCATTACAGGAGCGGGGTAAGATCCCAGTACTTGGAAAATTACCTGTCAAGAATATCTAAATTCTTGATGACTGAGTTTGATAGCTTTACAATATAAAATGAACTATTGGGAGAGCTAAAAAGGCTTTCGATGAAATGGGTATACTTAGATTTGATTGTATATAGTAATCTCTTTATTACTTTAATTGTTTGCATTTACTGTATTGGGCTAAGTGATTTGTTTTGATAGGGCTTTGTAGCACCAGAATAACCTACACTAAATTCTATGTAAGCCCTACTTGTTTCTGTGTATGGTGTTGAGGTGTCGCAATCTTACATTGAAAGCCCCTGAAGTTATGAAAATATTTAGCTTCTGAATGAGATCCTCCTGATTAATATCCCATTCACCACCTTAAAGATTTACTCAGTCTCACATCAGTGCACTGTGGCAACTGTGTATGCATTCACAAAATGGTGCTTAGGACAGCACTTCCCAAACTACGGTCTTTAACAAGTAAGGATAACACTCACGTGGGAACACCAGTCTCTGCAAGTTCCCATCAGGATTCATTCCTGATGAAGGACTTTTCCCCAAAGTGCTGATTTTCCTGTTCCTCGGATGCTACCTGGCCTGCTGTGCTTTCACAGCACCACTCTAACCTTGACAAGTTCCCCTTCAAGTCATACAGCATCCTAACTTAGAAATATATAGTTGTTCCTTCACCATCACAAAGATCTAAATCCAGGAAATTCTACACTCAAGGTGATGGCTTACCACTGCCTTCTCAAGGACAATCAGGGATCTGTAATAAATGTTCACCTTGCCAGCAACGCTCACATCCCGTGAATGAATTTAAAAATTAATGCTCCTAGTGTGTGCTCAGAAATTCCTCCAGTATTTCCATTCTTCAAGCTAACCTTGTATTATTAGATATGTTCAGCCTGTTCAAGTGGAGTTAACTGTAATGCTTACACAGTCCTGGTACAAGTACCACAACTCCCTGGCTACATTATTACACAACACGGGTTATTTGGCATGGTAGTATGATGTTGTTACAGACCTGATTACAGCATATTCACTTTCTTTCACAGATCATAGGAATGAAAGGTTAAACAACTTCTGACTTTATAGCTCTTTAACTCAGACAAGTGGACTCACTGACCTGACCACCTTGCTTTTCTTATGAAAAGACATTTACCTTTCTTTGTGTGAAATAGAGACAACCACCTGTGTCCATTAGTTTCTCTAAGTATGTTATATTTGACCTTGAGTTGAACTTCGAGCCCCACAGATTCTACATCACCAAGACCAGCTCATTCAGCCCCTGAAGCATAGCCACTCAGCATACGCCTTTCTACATTGGCCTATCTCCAGTAGAAATCCTCATCCACCCTTTTGTCACCTCCATTGATCCTTTTGCAATACTCTCCTTGCTTTGAGCTGGTCCAAATCTCTGCTGCATCAATTATAAACAGCAATACGTCCCACTCATCTCATATCATTTGTAACATTCATTTCACTCAAATACCAGGCTATGACCATCACCAATAAGAGACAATCTAACCAGCACCCCCTTGACTTTCAGTGATGCTACCACCACTGAATCCTGCACTATGAACATCCTGGGGTCTGTCATTGACTAGAAACTAAAGTGGACTCACCATATAAACAAAGTGGCTACAGATCAGAGGCTAAGAATACTGCGGCGAATAACTCACCTCCTGTCTGTCCCACCATCTACAAGCCACGTCAAGAGTGGGAGGGAACACTCCCCACTTGCCTGGATGGGTGCAGCTCCAACAACACTCAAGAAGCTTGACGCCTTCCAGGATAAAGCAGCCCACTTGATTGTCACCATTTCCTCCCACCACCGACACTCAGTAGTGCCAGTACTATCTGCAAGATGCACAATAGTCATTCACCAAAGATCCTTGGACAGCTCAATCCCATCTAGAAGGACAAGGGCAGCAGATATATGGGAACACCACCACCTGCAAGTTCCCTTTCAAGCTACTCACCATCCTGACTTGGAAAATATATTGCCTAAAGGCATTGTGGGTCAACCCACAGCGGGTGGACTGTCGCGGTTCAAGAAGGCAGCTCATCCCCACCTTCTCAAGGGCAAGTAGGGTCGGGCAATAAATACTGGCACAGCCAATGACACCCATGTCCCACGGGAGAAAAAAAAAACTCAATTTTGAGGTTTGAAAGTTGGCATGTCCCCTCTGTGAAGAGAGAGTGAGAACTGCAGATGCTGGAGATCAGAGTCGAAGAGTGTGGTGCTGGAAAAGTACAGTAGGTCAAGCAGCATCCGAGGAACAGGAGCATTGACGTTTCAAGCATAAGCTCTTCATCAGGAATGGTGGCCCAAGGGGGCTGAGAGATAAATGGGAGTGGGGTAGGGCTGGGGGGTAAGTAGCTGGGAGTGCAATAGGTAGATGAAGGTGGGGGTAATGGTGATAGGTCAGAGAGGAGGGTGGAG
>NC_057747.1:18026342-18047070 GCF_004010195.1 Chiloscyllium plagiosum | reverse complement strand
GTTGGTGGACCTAACAAGGGAGTCCGCGGAGGGAATGGTCTCTGCGGAACACAGATAGGGAAGGAGAAGGAAATATATCGCTGGTGGTGGGGTCTGTTTGTAGGTGGTGGTAATGGCGGAGGATGATGCGATGTATCCGGAGGTATCACCTTCAGTCCACTTTCGTCTACCTATCGCATTCCCAGCAACCTTCCCCCCAGCCCCAATTATCCCATTTATATCTCAGCCCCCTTGGACCATGCCCCCCACCCCTACCCACCACCCCTCATTCCTCATGAAGAGCTTATGCTCAAAACGTCGATTCTCCTGCTCCTGGGAACACTGGCTGACCGGCTGTGCTTTTCCAGCACCACACTGTTCAACTGTGACCCTTTTTGTGAGAATGGAGAGAGCAGGGTTTGGGAATAGTGAGAGCAGAGCTGGGGTGTATTACAGCAAGGATACAGCTTTTTTAATTCAGTGTAAGTTTCATTGCTCGCTCAGATCTCAACATTTCAACATGACCCCGACAATTGCAGTTTGTGACCCCGTCTGACCCTCTCTTTGGGAAGCCCTGCACGTGGCCCAGGGTTTTTATCATTCGCTTTACTTTAGTAAAGTTAAAACAAAAGCAGGTAAATAAATTCCAAAGAATTTAGGAAGCAGTACAGATCTTAGAATGTGTCAGTTTTCATTGTCAATCTCATACATCCATTCAAAGGACATTATCGACAAATAATGTTACAGCTATAAAAGAAATGGGGAAAGGATTCCTCTGCTTGCTGGGTGCATCATCCTAAATCAATCAGTACTTTGGTTGTAAAAATAAGAAAAAATTATTTCTGTTAAATTTAGTTTGATAATGTTCTTACATATGCCTTCTACCTTGAAGGCATGCTGTAGCTATCTGATAACATTTCTGAGGTAAAAACAAGGCTTTAATTGCATTTGTCTTTTCATTCACAGGACTACCAACTTCAGCAGTGTTAAACGAAGACAGAGTGTGTTTCAGTAATTTATTGACTTGTACAGTTCGCCGAGAATTACGGCTTTAGTGTCCCCTTGGTCCTGTAATGCCGAGCAGTCACTAATCTATCACTGGTGTCCTAGAGTGCTTACTGTGCGACAGTTGCCAGAAGGTATAATAAAACAAATAATGACAGTCATTTTCTAGTAATAGTGCTCAATTGCTGTCTCGTGTTACAAAAATGATCTCTAAACTCTATAACCACTAAATATGGCAGTGGAAACCCTTCACCATTCAGATTATGCTAGCTGGAAATTCAATATTTGGTGTCAATCCCATTAGATAATTTAATTTGGTTTATCCAACCAGACTGTTGTACACAAAGGTTAAATTGCTGGGATGAAAGGCCATTCAGTGCAGATTTGAGCAATATTTCAGAACCGTTTACTGGTAACCCGCAAATGATGGTTTTAAATGTTACAGGATAGAGGCTGAATATTGTCAGCCTTCTGGCATGATTTGGGTACATGGAATGATAGCAGCACCAGGGCAGGTACAGCTTGAAGCCCATGGGTCACACTTAAATTAGGGTGATAAAGTAAGAGCTTCGGTCACACCTAGCTGGCTGGCAAAATAGGCATGTGCGAAGATGGCAGCGGCATTAGGCACTGAGACAAGGGCTGGGGAAGAAAAGATATTCGCCACGGAACCAGAAAGAGGAACTGTCTTTTAGTAAAAAAAAACCTTTTATAAATGGATCCAATTAGGTCACATGTAGAACCTGATTAATCTGGACATAGCGGATCCAGAACCAGTTCTGTTGGAGCCAGCCCAGATTTCTGGAAGAGACTGCAAGAAAACAGCTTGAAGCATAACACTTGTTTTACCTGACTTAGGAAACCACGTCCTATGTTTTTAAGGCATTTAGGATATAACCTCACAGGATTGATTTGACTTTGATTTGATTTATTATTGTCACATGTGCCGAGATACGGTGAAAAATATTGATTTGCGGGCAAACCAGACAAATCAAAATTACGTAAGTATATCAGGGTAATGGAGCAGAATGCAGAAGATAGTGTTACAGCTACAGAGAAGGTGCAGAGAAAGATCATGTCTAATATATGAGAGGTCCGTTCGTAAGTCTGATGACAGCAAGGAAAAAGCTGTTCTTGAATCTCTCGATACAGAAGTACCTCAATATCTAGCACTCGATTATCCAAATATTGGATTATCCGGCAAGATCGCAAGGTCCCGATGCTTGGCTAAACTATGTTAATCTGGCATTCGATTATCCGGAAGTCGATTAACCAAACAAAATACTCCCCACCCGTGTCCTTCGGATAATCGAGGTTCCTCTGTATATGTTTTCAAACTTCTGTAACTTCTACCTGATAGAAGGGAGTATAACTGGGATGTTGGTGCTTTCCAGAGGCAGCAGGAAATACAGACAGAGTGAATGGATGGCAGACTGGTTTGTGTGATGGACTGGGCTGCGTTCGCTATTCTCTATAATTTCTTGCTGTCTGTTTGACATTCATTTTCTGCTTTGATTATGATTACAAGGTCCAATTTTAGTGCCTAAGTATCTTAAATTGGAAATGAATTTTGCAGGTAAATTCTGAAATCGGGTTAGTGAGATTGTGAATGGCAGACATTGTTACAAAGTTATAAATTTGCCCAAATGAAACCTGTGTAGATTTTGCAGTAGCGTGAACTGTGGTGGATTTCCATAGATGTCAGCTTCCTAACTCACACAGGAAAATGCAAAGTATAACACACAGATGTTCAACCAATATTATAACAGCAAAAAAGTACTCAAGTGTGAAATTAAAACTGCAGGGATCCATGTGTTAGTAAATATGCTAACAATGTGGTCTTGTGGGAGTACTTGCACCTCTGATTCAGACATTCATGGGTTTAAGCCCCACTCCAGAGAAATAAGCACACAATCTAGTATGAGAGAGTGTTGCATTGTCTGAGCTGAGATTAAAATGAATCATCATCTCCCTCTCGGGGATTTGAAAATCCTCAACAACAATTCAAAAATGAGTTGAGCAGTTCTCCGTTTGGCCTGGCTAATATCTGTCCCTCACTAAGAGTTTATATCATTCCTATTTGTGGGACTTGGCTGAGTAACAAAAACAGTAAGATAGATGATTGTCTGAAAGGTGATAGATTGGGAAAAGGGGGAGGTGCAACCCGAGCTGGCTATCCTTATACACCAGTCGCTGGGAAGTAAGCATACAGGTACAGCAGGCCAAATGATATACTGGCCTTCTTAGTGAGAGGATTGGAGTACAGAGCAGGATTGCTGTGCTGCAATTCTACAGGGTCTTGCTGAGAGCACACCTGGAGTACTGTGCATGGTTAAATGTAGCAGGCACGGTTAGCAAGTTTGTGGATGACACCAAAATTGGTGGTATAGTGGACAGTGAAGAAGAGATTACAAAGGGATCATGATCGGTTGGGCCAATGGGCCAAGTGGCAGGGAGATTTTAATTTGGAGAAATGCAAAGTGTTTCACTTTGGCAAAACGAACAAGGGTAAGCCTTATAAAGGTAATGGTACGGCCTTGAAAGATTTTGTCAAACAGACAGACGTGGGGGTTCAGATGCACAGCTCTTTGAAAGTTACATAAAAGGTAGACCGGGTGGTAAAGAAGGAGTTTAGCATGCTTGCCATCATTGTTTGAACCACTGAGTTTAGGAGTTGGGAGGGTGGTAGGCCCCTTTTGAAGTACTGTGTACAGTTCTGGTCACCCTGCTATAGGAAGGAAATTATTACATTGAAAATGGAAGGGAAAGGATTTACCAGGATGTTACTGGGACTGGAGGGTTTGAGTTATACAGAAAGACTGGGACTTTTATCACTGGAGCATTGGAGGTTGAGGCATGACTTTACAGAGGTTTATAAAATCATGAGGGTTATAGATAAGGTGAATAGCAACGGCCTTTACCCTCAGGTAAGGGAGTTCAAAACTAGGGGGCATATTTTTAAGGTGAGAGGGGAAAGATTTAAAAGGGACCTAAAGGGCAACCTTTCCACACAGAGGATGGTATGTATGTGGAATAAACTATCAGAGGAAATGGTAGATGCAGGTACAGTTAAAATATTTAAACTCATTTGGACAAGTCCATGAATAGGAAAGGGATATGGGCCAAATGGAGGTGATTGGGACTAGTTTATTTTGGGAAAAACATTTGGCATGGACAGGTTAGACTGAAGGGTCTTTTTCCATGCTGTATGACTCTATGACTCTATGATTCTATGAGTATGATGGAATAATCCCTATTTGCCTGGATGAATGCAGGTTCAAGAAACTTGATGCCATCCAGGACAAAGCAACCTATTTGACTAGCAACACATCTACAGAGATCCACTCCCTCCACCCACGACACTCAGTATTAGCAGTGTGTACCATCTACAAGATGCACTGCAGAGGTTCACCAAGGCTCCTTAGACAGCATCTCCCAAACCCACAGTAACTGCTATCTAGAGGGACAAGAGCAGCAGATACATAGGTACACAACCACATGCAAGTTCCCCACCAAGCTACACACCATCCTGAGTTAGGAAAATATCACCATTTATTTACTGTCGTTGAGTCAAAATCCTCAAATTTCCTGGAATAGCATTGTGGGTAAACCGACACCAAACGGACTGAGGCAGCTTAAGAAGGCAGCTCACCACCACCTGCAATTAGAGACGGGCAATCAAGCCAGGAATCTCCACAGCCCATGAGTGTATTTTTTAATGTCCAACAGCCAATCGTCCATGCAAATATTTAGGCCAAGGATGTGAGCACAATTGACAGAAATAACATGTGATGATAGCAAGAAAGAATTTGCATTTCCATCTCACCTCTCACATTGTTAGGCAGTACCAGAGAACTTTGTGGCCAATGAATTACTTACGAAGAAATAAAAACAAAAAGTGCGGGATAAAACTCAACACTCATCAGAACTGAATGGGATGTCATTGACTGAAGTGCTGATACTGTTTTTCTCTCCACAAGTGTTGCCTATTCTAATAAGGATCTCCCAGCACTTGCTGTTTTTACTTTCTACAGCACAGGTCATTTCTTCATAGTTTCAGTAAGATTATGAAATTCAATGACCTTTTATCAATTGTTGGACAGTCTATTGATAATGACAGTTGCAAGCTACCATGTCCAGATGAGATGCAGCCAAGGAAGTGAATGGTAATTGCAGAGTCACTGGCCATAATTGTTCAATCTCCCCTAGATTTGGAGGAGGTGCTGGAGGACTGGAGAATTGCAAACATTGCAACCTTGTTCAAAAATAAATTGTTAGGATAGGCACAGTGGCTCAGTGGTTATTGCTATCCCACAGTGTAGGGATCCAGGTTCATTTCCACCCTCAGGCAACTGTCTGTGTGGAGCTTGCACATTCTCCCACGTCTGCATGGCCTTCCTCCGGGTGCTTCAGTTTCCTCCCACAATCCAAAGATGTGCAAGCCATGAAAAATGTAGGGTTACAGGGATGGGTCTGGGTGGGATAGTCTTTGGCGTACTTTGGGGTACTTTGCTTGGTTAAATGTACTTTAGCCTCAATGGGCCACTGTAGTGATTCTATGATAAGTTTAGCAATTACAATCCAGTCAATTCAACTTTGGTGATGGGCAAGTTTCCAGAAACAATTATTCAGGATACAATTAATAGTCACATGAATGAAGGTAGATTGTTTAGGAAGAGTCAACATGAATTTCAAAAGGGGACATTTTGTTTGATGAACCTAGTGGTGTTTTTTGAAGACATAACAGAGAGGATCAATGAGGCTAACACTCTTGATGTGACATACCTGAGCTTTCAAAAGTCATTAGTTACAGTGCAACACAACAGATTTGTGAGGGAAAGTTATCGAATAACAGTGACAGTGGCATCATAGACACAAAGTTGGCTGAGTGATTGGAAACATTTAATAATGGTCAAAGGATATTTTTCTAGCTGGAGGAAGGTTTGTAATGGACTTTACCAGGGCTCAGTATTGGGATCCTTGCTTTTCCAGATACTTTTAATGGTCTAGATATTGGTGTGCAGGGGCCAATTTCAAAGTTTGTGGAAACTTGGAAGCATTACAAACTGCGAGGATGACAAAGGGTTTAGGGTTCAAAGGGTTTAGACAAGTTGGTGAAGTGGGGAGTCAGATGGCAGATGAAGTACAACACAGAGAAGTGTGAGGTGACCATAATTGTAGAAAGAACATGGAAAGACAATGTAACACACGGCATACAGTTCGGTGCAGGAGCAAAGGGTCCTGGATATATACAAGCATCAATTCAAGCATAGTTATTAAAACATACAATATCCTGTGCTGTATTAATAGGGACATAGAGTACAAGAGCAAGAAGGTGATGTTGAAATTATACCAGACACTTGTTAGACCTCAAAATGTGTTGCTGGAAAAGCGCAGCAGGTCAGGCAGCATCCAAGGAGCAGGAGAATCGACGTTTCGGGCATGAGCCCTTCTTCAGGAATTGTCTCGCCGCGTGTTGAACTCGTTAATCCGAGAGCGTAGGGGAATGAAGGTGAGGCCTCTGCCGAGGACTGATCTTTCATCCTCAGAAAGGGGTAGTTCTGGAGGGATAGTGAAAACACAGCAGGGCTGGGAGTTAGGACCTGGTGTGGGGCTGGAGCTGTGACGGATCTGGTGTGGGGCTGGAGCTGGGAGGGACCTGGTGTGGGGCTGGAGCTGGGAAGGACCTGGTGTTGGGCCGGAGCTGGGAGAAACTGGTGTGGGGCTGGAGCTGGGGCTGGAGCTCATGCCCGAAACGTCGATTCTCCTGCTCCTTGGATGCTCTCTGACCTGCTGCACTTTTCCAGCAACACCTTTTTAGCTCTGATCTCCAGAATCTGCAGTCCTCACTTTCTCCTACTTGTTAGACTTCAGCTGGAGAATTGTGTACAGTTCCAGGCACCATATTAGAGGAAGGTTGCAAACATTTTAGAGAGAATTACAAAGATAGTTCCAGGGTGAAAATCTACAGTTATGAGGATAGATTAGAGAAAGGATGGTTTGGAAAGGATGGGACTGCTTTCCCTGGAGAGAACATTAAGAGGAGGTTCAACAGAAATTTTCACAATCATGAGAGATCTTGATAAGAGTAGACAGGGAGAAACTGCTCCTGTTCATAACAGGACCAAGAACAAGGGGAAACAGATTTAAAGTGATTTGCAAATATAGCAAATGTGATGTGAGAAAATCTTTTCCACACAGCAAATCTGAAATGCGCTGCCTGGAAATGATGTGGAGACACATGAGGCATATAATTTGATAAGTATTTGATTGGAAACAATGTGCAAAGGTATGGGAAAAAGGTGGGTAAAATGGCACTAAGTCATGATGTTGGTTGAAGAGCCAGTGCAGGCATTCTGGGCTGAATGGCCTCCTTCTGTGCTGTAACAATTCACTGATTAAAGCTGGCCTACAATTCCACTCCTTTTTCCTGTCTTATGTGCATATATCTGAATGCCCTTGCCCCTTGCCCACAATATCTGTTTATCAAAAAGCAGAATGCTGCAGAAGCTGAAAAATTCTGTACCTGAAATGTTAACACTGTTTCTCTCTTTGCACAGATGCTGCTTGATCTGCTGACATTTTCCCAACATTCTCTATTTCTTCTTCAAAAGGCTAACCATCTCGGTTTGAAACTTTTAAGTGAATCCCATTCCCTAGCTCCAGCCTTATGGCTGATTAGTTGTAGATTTCTACTAGACTTTGTGTAGGAATCCTATAGCATCACTCCTGAGTAGCACAGCTCTCATACAGTTTGATCACTTTGTTGTGAACTCATCCAAGAAGAGATTGTTTTCAACATTCCCTTCTGGTATGTGTTGCCTATTGGTCCCTGCTGGTGTTTAGCTTTAGATGGAAGATTACCACCCACTTTGAGCTGCATTTGTGAGCAGACCTATTCTGAGAAGGATGAAGGTGGCGCTGGAAAAGCACAGCAGGTCAAGCAAAATCCGAGGAGCAGGAAAATCGACGTTTCGGGCAAAAGCCCAAAAAGTCGATTTTCCTGCTCCTCGGATGCTGCCTGACCTGCTGTGTTTTTCCAGTACCACTCTAATCTTGATTCTAATCTCCAGCATCTGCAGTACCCACTTCTGCCTATTCTGAGAAGGTGTGATCCTGCCAGGCTGGGGGCTGTCACTGGCCTCACACTGTCCCTGGGCTAAGTCTCAATTAAGAGGACCTGGGCCCCAGAGCATCGTCAGAGAAAGGTCTTCCCTACACCACCATCCTGGCACCCGCCTGGTGACAGGGATTCGGCAATGGGGTCCTCCGTCTTCATTCATAATTACATGGGGAACTCTTGTTTGTTTCTTTTCCTCTGCTTAGTAACATGTTTATGTTCAGCGTGTTGTTATGTCTGATCACCCCAGAGTCATACAGCACAGATACCTTGGGTCCAACCAGTCCATGCTGAACATAATCACAAACTAATATAGTCTCACCCTCCAAATGTTTCCTATTCATGTACCTATCTAAGTGTCTTTTAAACATTGTAACTGTTTCCACATCCACCACTTCTTCAAGAAGTTCATTCAACACACGGACCATTCTGTGTAAAAACTTTTGCCCCTCATGTCTTTTTTAAATCCCTGTCCTCTCACCTTAAAAATATGCCCCCTAGTCTTGAAATCCCTTATCCTAGGGAAAAGACACCTACCATTAACTCTATTTAGACCCCTCATAATTTTAGAAATCTCTAGAAGGTCACTTCTCAAGTTCCTACTCTCCAGTTTAAAAACTCCCAGCCTATCCAGCATTTCTCGATAACTCAAGCCCTTTCATACCCAGCAACATCCTAGTAAATCTCTTCTGAACCCTCTCCAGGTGCGAAATAATTTTTCTCTCAATCAACCCTCTCAAATTCTGTAATTATTTTAAACATCTCTATTAGATCATCACTCAGCCTTCTACTGTGTACTCAAGCAAAGCAAGTTCTGACTAAGCAACCTGTACATATATAATTTGACCTTTTAGCCTCACTATCATTGCTACTTTCTTTTCATGTCATTCATCAAAAATGCATTGATTGAAATTTGGTCAAAGAGGGTTGACCCAATTGGGCACTTCAAAGATTAGGTCTCTTTTGCCTTAATGTGATTGGTGCCTTTATTTATAAAATCTTGACTGCATTTCAACAATAACTGCAAAAACATTATTGTAGTATAGAACATAGAACATTACAGTGTAGTGCAGGCCCTTCAGCCATTGATGTTGCACCCAATCTGATGCCCGTCTGTCCTACACTATTCCATTTTCATCCACATGTTTATCCAATGACCATTTAAATGCCCTTAAAGTTGGCAAGTCTACTACTGTTGTGGGCAGTGCGTTCCATGCCCCGACCACTCTCTGAGTAAAGAAACTACCTCTGACATTTGTCTTCTATTTATCAACCCTCAAGTTAAAGATATGTTCCCTCGTGCAAGCCATCACCATCCGAAGGAAAAAGGCTCTCACTGTCCACCCTATCTAAGACTCTATAGATAAGACACTATTTTCCAGATCTATGCAAATTACAACTGCAGATGCCCATTTCATGATGGTGGCTGATATGAAGCATTAAACCAGTTTGGTCAGATTTTCTGTCTGCTCAAGACTCCTTCCCTTCCTTTGAACCATTTCTCACTCCCTGTAAATAGAAAACATACACTAGGATTGAGACCTCAATGATGGGTGAAGGCCAATAGCAGAAACAGACTTCCCTGTGCACAAAAAAGGTAAATAAAAGACCAGCAAATAAATCATCTCCACATGGTTTTGAGGTTAAAAGCAGACATGGAGCATTAAAGTTGTACCAGTCTGAGATGGGAAGTTACACAAAGGGCAATGACATCAATTGCAGGCTGAAGTGCAATGATAAATTTTGAAAGGGAACGAGACAGGAACATGAGACCAGAAATAGGATTTTCATTCTCTCAAGCCTATTCTGTCAATTAATTCATCAAGACCCATTTGTATCTTATTACCATCTATGAAACAAAATAAACAACAGTCATGCAATTACATGTAGAAGTTACAATAAGGTTAACTGAATAATAAGGTTTTTTTATCTTAACACTGTTTAACCAAGTGATTATATGCCAAGAGAAGACAAGGACTCTGCTTGTAAAACAACCTTGTTCACCTTTTGGTACAGCAAGATAATGTTGACAAGAATATTAGAGCATGTAAAGAGATCTCGTTACAGTGAAGGTTGTTATCAGGTCTATAATCAATAATCAAATCCAGTGTACAATGAAAGATTTCCTCATTATTTTCTCCATTGTTTCCCTTCTGACTCAGTTCAAGTAAGAAATGAACTAAATCCTAATTTAGGAAGACAAACTGCTTCAGTGTTGTTAAAGGCTCAATGACTGCAGGTTACACTGGGCTGCCAGTCAGTCAGCACCGCGTGGAGAATATCTGTGCACTTTTCCTGTTCTTGGAGCTCACATACCACATTATCTCAAGAGGTATAATTGAACATGATTCTGTTGTCCAATATTTTATTGACAGACACCTCACAGGCTGGTGTTAGAATGACAGGGAGGATAATTATTTCATGGCAGATTTTGCAGAGTTGTTGCTGCCTGATGGGATTTCTCTTTTTTCTTTGTTTGCATAAATTACTACACAGAATATTTAATCCGTGTCCTGTGGAACTCATGTGACTTACCCTGGCTGACTAAAGTGCGGAATAATATGGTTTGCCGCGTGATATAAATGTGACTTGATTGTTTCAAAAGCTGGCTGGTTCAACACTCAGATGGGTCCCCTGCAAAAACAATGCGAACTGAAATCTGATCACTGCAGCTATTTCATCAGGGATGGAGAAAGTATGGAGAAGATGTCGGTATAAATAAACTCCTGGCAGCTTGAGCTACTGTTTTCTTTTTATTGTGTCCACTGCCGGCTCTCTCATTCTCTCCTGAACCAATTCCACCTATCCCCACCCCACCTTCCTGCAACCCACCGTCATCACAATCTGCCTGTGTACTCCAACACTCATTAGCTCCTAGTCTGTGCAGCAAAACACAGTGTGGCCAAAACTGGCTTGTCAAAACAACAATCACAGCCGAGTCCAGGGCAAGGAAGAATTCTGAAATGGCACATGAATTTGATTTGTTAAACAAGGCTCAAATGTTTATGAACATAATTACAGAATTTGCTTTAGCGTCCCCCCCCTCAACATACGACACCTCAGTCCTTCATGATTTAATACGCCCATTTACTTTCTCTTTAAAATCGCCTCCTCTTAATTAAAAGGGTTGATTCGTGTTCTGGCTGAAGCCCTGGTCGGCTCAGGGGCAGGAATTAAAGAGCATTCTGCTGCTGAAACATTACTGGAGGTAACTTGCTGATTTCATTATTTACTGAGTACAAATGTTGGTTGCATTGGCAATAATTCTCCTGCAACTGTACCTGCCCAGAGGGACTAATTACTGCACTTAAACTGAAAACAAGCAATAAAATGTTTCCCACTACCCTTTCAGTGCCAGCTTTACCAAGCGCTCGCTGAAGACATTGCACAGATTAATACTTCATTCAGTAAATTAATGAGTAATTTCGAGTAATTGGGCCCTGTTTGTTTATTCTTTCACACAAAAGGTAAGCACATGGTACAGCGTTCGTTAGCACAAGGAATTCACCGTGTAATGTGTTAAAAGCAGATCATTTCACCTCCAACAAGTCCATATTTCAATCTAAACAAGGAAACTGTTGCAAAAGGTCACCCAGAGTTTTAGATAGACTCAATAACAGAAGTTGCTGGAAAAACCCAGCAGGTCTGGCAGCATCTGTGCAGAGAAAGCAGAGGTAACGTTTCAGGTCAAGTGACCCTTTGAGATATGCTCATTGTCCAGTCAAATTCCACGAATCACTGTCCACTCAGAGATATTTTTGGACATCTCCTGGTGTTTACTGTTTCCCTGACAGTTTATTGCAGCAAATTTGCACCATTTTAGAATGATGTCTTGGTATCCCAGCAATATGTCTGACCATCTGTGTTTCCAAATGGACCACATTCTCCTTTAAGAAGATGCCTGCATCTCCACTGGTCTTGATGCACACAAAGCAACTGAATAAGGGCATGGAGGTATGTTCACTGGCAGGAAATACTGGTATTCGGAATTCCATTCCCAGCTCCTGAATCAGGGCAGGATTTTCTCTCAATTTTTTTTATTCATCCACAAGATAAGGACATCACTGGCTAAGCCAGGATTTATTGACCATTCCTAAATGCCAGAGGGCAATTAAGAGTCAACTGTATTGCTGTGGGTCTGGAGTCACATCTAGGCCACACCAGGTAAGGATGGCAATTTCCTTCCTTAAAGGACATCAGGGCAGGTACACTGGGTATATACTAATCTGGTACAGACTTTGCTGGGACCTGGGAAGTGGAGTTGGAAATGGAGAAGGGAGAAAATTGTTTCATTGCCAGTCATTCTAAGCCACAAACAAAAAATGTCTTCCATTTAACAATAAAGTCAGTGGAAAAAGAGGAGGTTTATTTTAAGAAACAAAAACCATAAAAAGGTGATTTATGACAATATGCCTTTTCATTACTGTGCCAAGGCTGACAGTAAACTAATATCAGATCCAATTGGATAAGTTATAAAATCAATCGTTCAGATAATTGTATTATCCAAGTAATTAGCAGAAATGTGTTCAGCACCAATGCTGACTCAAAATGAGAGCGTTCAATGTTAACCCAAAGAGGATTTGACGAGGTATTAGGCCCAGAGACCTAACTGTAGCTGGTTTCATTTTTCCCCTGATCACAGCCAGGAAATGGTAGAGGAAAAGGAAAACAAATCAGGCGCGGAGATGACCAACCACACTGGCATCCCAACCTGGAATTTCACCTGCTATTCTCCAGGAAGCACGGTTGCCTTTGCCACCTGATGGGGATGTGAAACTCCACAATGTGCCCAAGCTTTTCACCACTGTGTTTGCCGATCTTTATGATTGGAGGACTGCTCCAGGATTCACTGTTGCTCCTCTTGAAGGCCAGTATTGGGCACCTCTCCCTCTCCTCTGGCCCATAAATATACCTTTCCAGGCTACAAACGCCCTCCTTTCTGGTGTCACGGGGAAGGTTCCACCACAACCCCTTTCCCATCCGACAAGAGAGATCTGACCCGTGTGAGAAACGAGCTTCAAATCAGCAGAAGCCCACCCACTGACCCGACCTTTCTCCAAAGGGGCATCCAGTTTAGGAAATTTGCCGTTGCACACAAACAATTTGATTCCAAGATTCACTACTTGTCCCTCAGTACATTATTGAATAGTCCGGAAATGTGTTGTCAAGTTCCACCTTAGAGATTTAAGCACAAAAACACAGGCTAACACTTCAGTGCAACACTGTCAAACTTGCCAACTTTGAGAAGAGATATTAAACTGAGGCTTCTCCTGTTCTCTTAGATGAATGTAGATCACAAGTGTGACCTTACATAAAAGCAGGGGGCGTGCTCAATGTTTATCCCTCAATCAACATCACCAAAACAGATGATTTGGTCATTGGTTTATTGTTGTGAGCAAACTACTACATTTTCTGTGGCAATGCTAACACTTTCCATGATAGAAAGGTAACCCTGAGGATCACATTGCAGATTTCCGCACAGTTCATTTCAAACAGAATGAAGAGTAGGAGATATTCTTAAGTAGACAAAGTTGTTCCTTCCGCCAGGTGATCATGAGGGTAATGTAATCATCCCAAAACCATCTTGTTTAATGAGCAATGGACTTCTACCCAATTGTGTGCATTAAACAGGTTTGTCATTAATATTGAGTAACAAGATTTTCAACTCAAATGTCTTGCCTCCATAGAAAAGATAAAGATTTGTGGTTGATTAAAAATAATTATTGTCAACAATGAGACGGTGCAAATTGGGGTACACAGGTTACAACTGGATGAATGCAAAAAAACTGAAAAAAATGTTCCAAAGGCCCGTGGGCTCAGGAACGTCACAGTGTAATCTAAACGTCCATGAAATCCAATTTATCACTTTCGAAGCACTGCCAGAAGCTTTAAAAGCTTTGAATTATAGATTTCTGGTTCAGAAACAAATTGCTAAGAGTAAAATAGTATGATCTTTGCAGTTAGGATACAGACTGAATGCTTATTTATGTTTCATATATTCAAAAAGTAATCAGCCAAATATGATCAACATTAGCCATGGAAATTACAAACTCTCGTGCTGCTTTACAATATTGTATTTTAAGTAAAGAAATATCGCACATTCATACAGTTCTTTCACAAACTCAGGAGATCCCACCGTGCTATGCAGATAATTTATTACCTTCTGAAGTGTAACATGGAAAGCATTGCTGCCAATTTATTCGCAGGATCGAGGTTGATGCTGTAGGGTTTTCTATGTGATAGCCCACATGACATAGAACATAGAACAATACAGCGCAGAACAGGCCCTTTGGCCCTCGATGTTGCGCCGACCTGTGAACTATTCTCAGCTCATTCCCCTGCACTATCCCATCATCATCCATGTGCTTACTCAAGGATTGATTAAATGCCCCTAATGTGGCTGAATTGACTGCATTAACAGGTAGGGCTTTCCATGCCCTTACCACTCTCTGAGTAAAGAACCTGCCTCTGACATCTGTCTTAAATCTATCACCCTTCCATTTGTAGCTATGCCCCTTTGTACAACCTGATGTCATCATCCAAGGAAAAAGACTTTCACTGTCTACCCTATCTAATTCTCCGATCATCTTGTATGTCTCTATCAAATCCCCTCTTAGCCTTCTTGTTTCCAATGAGAACAGACCCAAGTCTCTCAGCCTTTCCTCATAAGACCTTCCCCACAGTTCAGGCAACATCCTGGTAAATCTCTTCTGCATCTTTTCCAATGCTTCCACATCCTTCCTGTAATGGGGCAACCAGAACTGTACACAATATTCCAAGTGCAACCACACTAGCATTTATATAGTTGCAGCACGACATTACGGCCCTGGAACTCAATCCCTCTACCAATAAAACATAACGCACCGTATGCCTTCTTAACAGCACTATTAACCTGGGTGGCAACTTTCAGGGATCTATGTACATGGACTCCAACCAAGATCCCTCTGCACATCCACACTACCAAGAATCTTTCCATTGACCCAGTACTCTGCCTTCCTGTTATTCTTCCCAAAGTGAATCACCTCACATTTATCTGCATTGAACTCCATTTGCCACCTGTCAGCCCAATTCTGCAGTTTATCCAAGTCCCCCTGCAACCTGCAACATTCTTCCACCCTGTCCACTACTCCACCGACTTTAGTGTCATCTGCAAACTTACTAAACCATCCACCTATGCCTGCGTCCAAGTCATTTATAAAAATGACAAACAGCAGTGGTCCCAAAACAGACCCTTGTGGCACACCACTAGTAACCAGACTCCAGGCTGAATATTTTCCATCAACCACCACATCTGCCTTCTTACAAAAAGCCAGTTTCTAATCCAAACTGCTAAATTACCCTCAAGCCCATGCCTCTGCATTTTCTCCAACAGCCTCCCATGTAGAACCTTATCAAAGGTTTTACTGAAATCTATGTATACCATGTCAACTGCCCTATCCGCATGCTTGGTCACCTTCTCAAAAAAACTCAATGAGATTTGTGAGACATGACCTGCCCTTGACAAAACTATGTTGACTATCTGAAATCAAATTGTTGCTTGATAGATGCTTATAAATCCTATCTCTTATAATCCTTTCCAAAACTTGTCTTACAACAGAGGTAAGGCTCACTGGTCTATAATTACCTGGGTCATCTCTACTACCCTTCTTGAACAATGGCACAACATTCGCAATCCTCCAGTCCTCTGATACTAAACCTGTAGACAATGACAACTCAAAGATCAAAGCCAAAGGCTCCAACATCTCCTCCCTAGCATCCCAGAGAATCCTTGGATAAATCCCATCCAGCCCAGGGGACTTGTCTACTTTCACTCCTAGAATTGATACTTCCTCCTTACTAACCTCAATCCTTTCTAGTCTAATATCTCGTATCTCATTCTTCTCCTCTACAATATTCTCCTTTTCCTGAGTGAAAACCGATGAGAAATGTTTGTTTAGCACCTCTCCGATCTCCACAGGGTCCACACACAACTTCTCACTTCTGTCTTTGACTGGCCCTATTCCTACCTTAGTCATCCTTTTATTACTCACATACCTATAGAAAGCTTTAGGGTTTTCCTTTATTTTAGCTGCTAAAGACTGTTCATGATCTCTCTTAACTCTCTCTTTAAATCCTTCCTAGCTAATCTGTAACTCTCCGTCGCCTCATCTGAACCATCTCGTCTCACTGTCACATAAGCCTCCTCCTTCCACTTAACAAGAGATGCAATTTCTGTAGTAAGCCACAGTTCCCTTACCTTATCACTTCCTCCCTGCCTGACAGGGACATACCTATCAAGGACACACAATATCTGTTCCTTAAACTCGCTCCACATTTCGATTGTCCCCATTCCCTGCATTTTGCTACCCCATTTTATGCATCCTAATTCTTGCCTAATTGCATTATATGCCTTTGCCCCATCGATAACTCTTGTGCTGTGGCATGTACCTATCCCTTTCCATTACTAAACTAAACATAACAGAATTATGGTCACTTTCTCCAAAGTGCTTGCCTACAACTAAATCAAACACCTGACCTGGTTCATTACCAAGCACCAGATCCAGTGTGGCCTCCCCTGTTGTCAGCCCTTTGACATACTGTGTCAGGAAACCCTCCTATACACATTGGACAAAAACTGATCCATCTGACATACTATAGTTATAGCATTTCCAGTCAACGTTGGGGAAGTCTCCCATAATGACCACCTTGTTCCTTTGACTTCTCAGAAGCATTTTGCCGATCCTCTCCTCCACATCCCTGGAACTCTGTGGAGGCTGATAAAAACTCCCAGCAATGTGACCTCTCCTCTCCTGTTTCTAACCGCAGTCGATACTACCTCAGTAGACGAGTCCTCATCAAAAGTTCTCTCAGCCACCGCTGTACTATCCTTGAACTAACAAGGCCACATCTCCCCCTCCTTTACCACCTTCCCTGTTCTTAATGAAAGATCTAAACCCTGGAACCTGTAACATGCATTCCTGACCCTGCTCTATCCATATCTCTGAAATGGCCACAGCATCGAAGTCCCAGATACCTATCCATGCTGCAAGCTCACCTACCTTACTTTAGATACTTCTGGTGTTGAAGTAGACACACCTCAAACCGATTTGCTGTCTGCCAGCAAATTCCTGTGACCGTGAAATCCTGTCCATGCCCTCCCTACTCACATCCTCCTATGAACTGCAACTACACCCAGGATATTAGTACCCCTCTGGTTCAAGTGAAGACC
The DNA here is from genome assembly GCF_004010195.1 of Chiloscyllium plagiosum. Lineage (NCBI taxonomy): Eukaryota > Metazoa > Chordata > Chondrichthyes > Orectolobiformes > Hemiscylliidae > Chiloscyllium > Chiloscyllium plagiosum. Next base: position 18,029,758 of record NC_057747.1, on the reverse strand, counting down.
ATCCTGTTTGTACAAGTCCCACTTTCCCCAGTATGATCCCTAATTATCCAAGTACCTGAAACCCTCCCTCCTGCACCATCCCTGCAGCCACATGTTCAGCTGATATCTCTCCCTATTCCTTGCCTTGCTATCACGTGGCAACCCATTTGGATGGGTAACAAACCAGAGATAACAATCTGTTTGTTCTAGCTCTCAGCTTCCACCCTAGCTCCCTGAAATCCTGCCCTCCATCCCTATCCCTCTTTCTCCCTATGTCGTTGGTATCTACATGGACCACAACTTGGGGCTGGTCACCCTCTCCCTTCAGGACCCTAAAGACATGATCCGAGACATCATGGACCCGGGCATTGGGAGGCAACCGTGAATCTCTTTCGTTCCCAAAAAAACCTTCTGTCTGACCCTCTAACTATTGAGTCTCCAGTGACTAACACTCTCCTCCTTTCCTCCTTCCCTTCTGTGAAACAGGGACAGAATCTGTGCCAGAGACCTGCACCCCACTGCTTGCCCCTGGTAAGTCGTGCCCACCCCCCCTCCCCCATCTCCACCCCCAACAGTATCCAAAACGGTATACTTGTTTTTCAGGGGAATGACCACAGGGGATCCCTGCACTGACTGCTATTTCCCCCTTTGAACAGTTACCCTGCTTTCTTGGTGCCTAGGAGTAACTGCTTCCCTGTAACTCTTATCTATCACAGCCTCTGCCTCCTGAATGATCTGAAGTTCATCCAGCTCCCGCTCCAGTTCCCTAACACGGTCTTGGAGGAGCGTGAGTTGGGTGCACTTCCTGCAGATGTATTTGGATGGGACACTAATGGCGTCCCTCACCTCAAACATCATGCAGCAGGAACATTCCTCTCCCTGCACTGCCATCCCTGCTAGTCCCCTTATCAGAATGTAAAAGAGGAGAAGTTTACCTGATGTGTCCATGGTGTTTAAGGTTAGAGGAGGTGGTTGAGTGGGAGGCCCTACAAAGGAAAGGTCTCTGGTTTAGAAAACACTCACTAATATAGCTGGACGGAAATGAAAAAGTCCCTCCTTGCCCAGAAACCTCTGCTCTCTGATGTCAAATCAGCTCCCAACAGGCCCCTGGTCCAAGTTCCTGCCCTTCAGAGAGTTTTGTTGAGTCTTATGTCTTTAACAATGGTAAGGATTTACATGATTACAATATCATTCAAATGCAGTACCCTCTCTATTGGTAATATATATGTCCGTGGTTCACTGTCCAGGACTTATCACAATACTTGAGTCGAGGATCTGACAAATTCTCTGTAGAACTACAATATAACTTTCACAGACAAAAAGAGAAATATCTGGAAAACCTCAGCAGATCTGGCAGCATGATTAGATTCCTTACAGTGTGGAAACAGGCCCTTCGGCCCAGCTAGTCCACACCAGGCATCCAAAGAGTAACCCACCCAGACCAATTCCCCCTAACTCTACGGGCAATTTAGCATGTCCAATTCACCTGACCTGCACATCTTTGGACTGTGGGAGGAAACTGGAGCACCCAAAGGAAACCCACGCAGACACGGGGAGAATGTGCAAACTCCACACAGACAGTCACCCGAGGCTGGGATCGAACCCAGGTCCTGGCGCTATGAGGCAGCAGTGCTAACCACTGAGCCACCATGCCGCACCTATGGAGCATCTATGGAGACAAAACAGAGTTAGCGTTTCGGGTCAAGTGACCCTTCCTCAGAAGTTAACTCTGATTTCTCTCCACAGATGCTGCCAGACCGACTGAGCTTCTCCAGCAATTTCGGGGGGGTTTTTGCTTCTGATTTACAGCATCCACAATTATTTCAGTTTGACTTAGTTTTAAAATATAACTTTTGTGCTTTTGTATTCCAAGCCCGTCGCAATAAAATTCATCATTCCATTTTGGCAGTTCTTTTGATGGAGTGTCAGCCTTGATGGTCAGCCCAAATCCAAGGAGGGCAAAGTGAGCCTTTTTGGAGATGAGCGAGACACGTCACTCAGCAATGGTTGATAACTTCATCAACAAATAGTATTTGAAACTATTCACGTGTTACTATTTACATTGCTGGTCAAACAAGGATAATTTTCGAGGAGAGTTCTGAACAGATAAACTATGAAAACATAAAGGGTTACTAATGACTAATGTTTCAACTTTAACATTTATTTTCCTACTTTGATATACAGATAACAAACATACTTGCACTCAATAATGAGGTTAACAGGGAGGGTAGCGTTTTGCAAAAAGCCTATCTATATAAGAAACCGTCTAAGTAAAGAACTATTAAGCTGCAAATTGCAATATAATTAGTTTTGATCATGCCCCAGAGGCTATAAATTCCTTTGTCTTTTAAGTAGCCACTGACATTATGAGGTGAAATTATGGAAACAGCTTTGAAATAACTTAGATTGCGCCGATGTAGCAACTGAGGAGAATGCTAGCAGTCTCAAATCAAAAAGGCACAATAATTTGTGGAGGGAGAGCAGGAAATTATAAAGAAGAAACCTTGATGGATTAAACCAGTGGGTGAATCATGACGAAAATGGACTTCAACATGAGGAAGGATCAGCTTTGGATATAAGAAACAAGAATCTGAATATTGTCTTAATGGTCAGAGCTTGGAGAAGCAAGTTGGCCAGAATAAATCATTGAAAAATAATACTTAGGTATTAAGAGTCATTAAAAGATTTGCTGGAATAGAATGTTGATCTTTATTTCAATGAGTTTGGGATATAAAACTAGAGAATTTGTCAGACCCCCAGTCAACTCAAGTATTGGGTTAAAGTTTTGGACACTGAATTACCGGAAGATACACTGGCCATGGAGAAGGAACTGCACAAATTCACTTCCATTGAGACAAAGGCTCAAGGATGGGGTTAAATGAATTTTGCTTGCTTTTCCTTGAGTTTAGATGATTAAGGGGTGATTTAATTAAGGTCTTCAAAAATTATAAATGGATTTGATAAGGTAGATATAGAAGGACTAATTACCTCCGAGGAGAACACAGAAAATAGGGGCACAGGAATTGGAACTCAGCATTTTGAAGTGAAGTCAGGAATTACTTTTTCCTCAAAAGTGCATTGAAACTTGGAAATCTCTTCCACAAAATGCTGTGGATGCTGGGGTCAACTGAAGCTTCCAATACTGAGTTAGTAGTTTTATTTGTGGAGTAAGGATGTCAAGGAATAAAAAGGAAATGCAAGTAAGCAGAATCCACATATAGAACATAGAACATAGAACATAGAAGAATACAGCGCAGTACAGGCCCTTTGGCCCTCGATGTTGCGCCGATCCAAGCCCACCTAACCTATACTAACCCACTATCCTCCATATACCGATCCAATGCCCGCTTAAATGCCCATAAAGAGGGAGAGTACACCACTGCTACTGGCAGGGCATTCCATGAACTTACGACTCACTGAGTGAAGAACCTACCCCT